>NW_016197314.1:0-2824 GCF_001687245.7 Rhagoletis zephyria | reverse complement strand
AAATCGAAAATAATATCGAAAGCAAAATCGATAGCAAAATCGATAAAAACACCGAGAACAAAATCGATAACAATACTGATTACAAAATCTATAAAAAAATCGATTAAAAAATCGACAACAAAGTCGATAACAAAATCGATTATAAAGTCGATAACAAAATCCATAACAAATCGATAAAAATATCGATAACAAAATCGATAAATAACCGATCATAAAATCGATAACAGTGTTGATAACAAAATCGACAACAAAATCAATAAAAATATCGACAACAAAATCGAGAAAAAATATCATTAACAAAATCGAAAAAAATATCGATCATTATATCGATAAGTTCCGAAAATATCGATAGCAAAATCAATAACAATATCGATAAAAATTTCGATAGCAAAATCGATAAAAACATCGGTAATAAAACCGACAACGTATCGATTATTATATCGATAAACCCCGAAATATGTACTTACGGACACATACATACAAGGAGACCTTCCCACACTTCCAATGCATGCACGTGTTTGCAAAATGATGACGAAGTGATTTTGTATGGAAAATCATTTATGCCCATATATTTGAATAAAATAAACATATGTAGAAGATATCAACCAATACTTCCCATATACAAAAGGAAAGGAAAACTCTTGAATTTTTGATTAAAGAAAACAAAAACAAAATCATTCGAGCGGTTTTCGAGCATTTTGGTAATGAAAAAAATTTTCAAATTTTTTCAACAATTTTTGCCTTAAAATGCTCAATATTTGTTGAATTTATATAAAATTTGTACACGATAATATTTCTACTGCTCCAAAGAACCTATGTCCCGAAAATGAAAGTTATATCTGCCAACTATAAGTTGCTAGAGCACTTTAAAGGGTCAAAATTGACCCCAAAATAAGGCAATGTTTACCATTGTTTTTACGACAGAAACCGAATTGGTTACTTACAAAAATGAATCTGTCAATAGATTTGGAATTTTATCTTTGAAACGCCACACTTTTCTTTAAAATCGCTTCATTAGTTCTCGTGCAATAAGCGTTTTCGTGAAGCTCTAAAAATTACAACTATAACATTTCAGCATAGCCTCCATATCGTAAGGTAAGACGTATCAAAAACGTCAAAAAATGAGAAAAACAATTGACGATATATTTTTTCCACGGCGACTTTTTTATATAGGTACAAACCAGCTGTTTGTGTGTGGCACGTCAAGAACCGGTTGTCTGTCAGATCGAGCTGCCTGCCCGTGCTTGCTGTCACAAACAATCGCTTTACAAATTTGGCAATCAATCTTCTGCTGTTGATTAGTAGCCACCACTTGCTACGCATCCTGCCTTGCTCATTTGCCTTTTTAATAAATAAATTTATTTACTTTTATTAACTGCGCTGATTTACTGCACCTCTTTTTTAAATGCATAATTTGTTGTTGCTCTTTGCATATCGAATTTATTTTTGTAATTTTCCTAAAATACTTGTTGATTTGAATTTGCATTTCAAATTTTGTTTAAACCTATTTATGTACTGAGCTTGAACTTCTCTTCTCTTTCTTCCGCTTTCGCGCATAAAGTTATTTGACCAATGTATGCTGGCTTTTGATGTTTCGCTTTGAGAACTGTTAACGATTTTTTGAACTCTAGCAAAGTGTATGAAAGTTGGCCAATACTTAACTTCACTTTCTAGAAGCGCTTTAAGGCTTCCAATAGCCGAAATCTCTATTTTACAGCGCTTTGTAGGCTTTTGAGAAAAGGATATGTTTCCATACTAAACGAATTCAAGTTAATTGCTATAGACTTTTTTAACAAAATTTCGGTTATTTATCTAAAACACTGATGGGCACTGCCTTGCCCGCGGGCAAATCTCTTTTAAGCTTTCCATACATTTTCTATATGCGAGAGCAGAGTAAAAGCTCTCACTGCCCATCGCTGATCTAAAATTGATGCATAACTCAGTGAGTGGAGAGACCAGGATATTTGCATGTATTTATATTAAAAAAAAAATATTTATTCCACCAAAAAGTAGTGTGTAGCCACTGTGGCCCATGGTAACCATCAGTTACCACCTCTGCACAGTTGTAAGCCACGAAGAGTCCACAAAGAACTCCGGAAGCATTGTCTGGAGGGTGTATTAGACTAGACCGAGCATACTTTGAAGTGCTACCGAATTATTACTTATGAAAGTTTTATTGTATGTCAATTGAGAAATGCATGTGCACAAATTTCATAGATTCATTTTATAATATTAAACAGTCTAGCAGCATAACATTCCAGCGGTATATTTATAAGAACCAACCAGGAAAGCAGTACAGCATTATAACTTGCGTAATTAGTTATGTATAAGAGCTTATGCATCAGTTTTGCAATAAATTTAATTTTCATAGTCAATCTACTTAAATACTACATACATAGATATCATTTGCATTCAAAACTTAATAACACTCCCACCAACATTCTTATTTTGGCTGTGCCCTTTCGACATTTCAATTCCTCTCCAGACTTCACTCTTCGCTACATGTCACGCTCTGTTTGCGTTCTAAACATTTTACACAAAAATTTGATTGGCATGCATTTGTAATTGTTCAACGCATTGTTGGTATATTTTTTATCTTTTGTTTTGGTTTTATTTTTGTGGCAGCTCTTCCATAAGTCATATTTTAATGTCATCGCTATTTTGAAGGCCAAAATCGTATTATGCAAATTAACTTACATAATTCTTTTAGCTTAACAATGGATATCAAAAACAAAAAAATATTATAATCGCATTTTCATAAATACTCGCGTATATAATGGAAGGCATTAATTAAATATGCATGACGCATTATGGCTGTCTAACT
>NW_016197313.1:260-2825 GCF_001687245.7 Rhagoletis zephyria | reverse complement strand
CTCTGTAGTGATAATCATAATCAGATGAGAGATAAACGGAAACCAGTGCTTGCAAGCCCTTCTGATCTGATCCTCCTAAAGCACTGACAACGCTGACGTTCATCAGGGCCAACTATTAACGATTAGGACTGAGACATTGAATTGAAATGAAGAGAGCGAGCAGAGATGAAGCAGTTTACAATAAGTGAAAAAGTGAAGAAGAGTAAGAGAACACAGCATACTTTATTACAACTATCAAACAGCTAACAAGTGATTACAAAAGGGTTTTTTCAGCACTACTTAGTGCCTGGCTCACTGGCTGACTGGAACAGCAGTTTTTCTGCGGAAATGCACTTTTTATTTGTGTCCAAGATGAGTCGATTCAGCGGGACACCGGAGTGGAGGGTGAAAAGGGAAGACTGGAGGCAGTTTAGAGTCTCCGATGAGTTGAGAGGTTGATAGGTTGACGAGTCTTCATCGTTGTATCGCTCGATCTCAACTTTACAGCTACCACAGATGAATCTCCCGATTAAGATGGTCTGCAGGTTGGGCATCCTCACCGGCAGATTTAGCCACTGCACCTGAGAGTGAGAGTCGATGCTCAAGGACAGTTCAAGAGCCCGTAGCGAGTTCAGCTGCGCCAGTGGACGATGTGTTGGTGGTAACTCTTCGCCACTTATCAAATCTACCAACAACCGCAAGTGGACCAGATGGTGAAGTTGGGAAAGGGCAGTGAACAGCGGGACGACATCAGTAACACCAATATTCAAGATATTGAGGTAAGTGAGAGAGCTGAACTGGCTGCAGAGGAGGGGCACAGGGTGACGGGTGTAGTCAAGATAACCCGTCCCATAGCGAACAATACGACTGCGCAGTGGCTGGCTGAGGCTGAGCAGAGCATTGATATCGCCAGAGATCAGATGAACTTGAAGGTCGGCATTGTCGGAGGCATAGCGCTCGAGAGAACTCAGAAAAAGCTGCAGGTTGTTCAAACTGATGGCCACTACCTTCAGTTGGGCGAGTATGGGTAGATCGGGAAGGTCGTTGTGGCTATACCATTTGAGGGCCAGGCACTGCAGAGCAGTGAGACCGTTGATGGCGGTGATCAGCTCACAGCCCTTTTGATTTCCTATCATGTCCACCATGAGGTTGGTCAGTTGGCACTGCCAATTGGGATGCTGCAGAAGGGGGAGCAGCCTCCCATTGTTGTATGTGATGAACTTAAGGTCAGTGACAGCGGAGAAAATGTTGATAATCTGCTCGGTAGTCGCAGTGTCAATCGGTTTTATCGAGATAATCACCAGGCAGTGCCATTTGCTGAGACGAGTGGTCATTGGATAGTCCGGGAATGATGGCTCGCCAGGAATGTCCATCAGTGGTTGCTTGGCTAGACTGGAGGCGAGGGAAAAGTAGTTCATTCGATGTTTAAGATCATTGAGATTGATTGAGTGTTCAACATTTCGATCGGTGATGACCAGTGACTTCACTTTGAGATTGGCCGCTCTCACCAGCCCGGCACAGCGTAGACTCATCTTGCTCGCCACCATCTGCTCATTCGGTGTAAATTCTTGGAAAATGGCGATCCAAGACAGATCGGAAATTGGGAGTAGAGGAGGCATTGTCTTCGGGTGATGGTCAGACTGAAAGGGAGAGATTTGGGAAAGACCGAATCAACTGAATCAACAGAAACTGATGACGCAATGTGAGCAAAGCAGCAAGGAAAGACTGAGCACATGTGCCGCCACTGCCACTGCACACAGGTGTTCAGAAGAATGCAAATATTGCAGAAACAACAGCACCGCCCTCTGAAGATAATTAGATGTAAACAGTAATAAAGAGTTCGGATGACCAGATTTGATCCTCCTGTAGCATTGACAGCACTGACCAGTCGTTTAGTAGAACCAGCCAACGATCAGAACTGAAACATTGAGAAATGAGTGGATGAGAAAGTGGGCAGGGAAATGAAGCAGTTTAAACTGCACAGGAGAAAATGAAGAAGGGTAGGAGAATAGCACACAGTTTATTATTACAACTATCAAACAACTAACAAGTTATTACAAAAAGGTTTTTTCAACTCTGCTCAGTGCTTGGCTCACTGGCTGACTGGAGCAGCAGTTTCTCGGCAGAAATGCACTCTTCCTTTAATTCCAAGATGAGTCGATTCAGCGGGACACCGCAATAGAGAGTGAAGAGAGAGGACTTGAGGCAGTTTAGAGCGGACGAGCTGAGAGGTGACAAGTCTTCAACGGTGCAATGGTCGGTATCAACTCCACAGCTATCACAGATGAACCGATCGATGTAGATGGCTTGCAGGTTGGGCATCGTCTCCGGCAAATTCAACCACTGCACCTGAGAGTGAGAGTCGATGCTCAAGCGCAGTTCAAGAGCCATCACAGTGTTTAGCTGGGCCAGTGAACGTGCTGGTGGTGGTAACTCCTCGCCACTCATCAAATCTACCCATAACCGCAAGTGAACCAGCTGATGAAGTTGGGAGAGGGCAGTGAACAGCGGTACAACATCAGTCACGGTAAGGATGCTGATAGAGATGGAAGTGAGAGAGCGAAACTGGCTGCAGAGGAGGGGCAC
>NW_016197313.1:0-157 GCF_001687245.7 Rhagoletis zephyria | reverse complement strand
CTGGCTGAGGCTGAGCAGACCATCGGTATCGGAGGAGAGCAGATGAACTTGAAGGTCGACATTGTCGGTGGCATAACGCTCGAGGGAACGCATAAAGGCCTGCAGTTCGTCCGATCGGAAGGCGACTACTTTTAACTGGGCGAGTATGGGTAGATCG
>NW_016197312.1:0-2825 GCF_001687245.7 Rhagoletis zephyria | reverse complement strand
AACTTTGAATACTTCTATAAATTTAAATAACTCGGTTAATTTTGATAGCTCCACATTTTTCGAAAGCTATTGACAAATTTCGATAACCCCTTGCACTCTGGTTACGCGATAAAATTCGATAAGCAGTAATAGTTCGATAAACTTCGATATATTTCGATAGCTCAATATATTTTGAAAAATCCAAAGGCTTTGATTCGATCAACTGACAAATTTCAGTAAATCAATAAATATCGATAACTTGATAATAAATATTAATAATGTATAAATTATGATAAGTGTATAAATATCGATAACTTGATAAATTTCATTAACTTGACAAATTTCGATAGTCAAAGAAATTTTTATAGCCCGAAAACTAATGGTAAATTTCGACAACTAAGTTTCTGTTTCTGCAAATTTCATTAACTCAATAAACATTGATCAATTTGAATAATTCGTTACGTAGCGGTAACTTAATAAGAATCAATAGCTCGATAAATTTCGAAAGCTAAAAACTTCGATGATTCGATAAATTTCGATAGCTCGATAACAAAATTTTTAGGACCGAATTTATTTCGATTCCTTTTGAAAAATTTCAATAAAATATCTTACACTTCCGGTTACCCTATTTCGTATATATTTCTCATTATATTCATTTTCGTTTTTATCTTTAAATTAGGATGCTGCTCTGGCGTTGACCGCAAAAAGTTGTAATCATTGTTTTGTAAAATGTCCCAGAAATTGTTTTTCGGCTATAACACCGCACCAAACAATGCATCTGGATTGGTGTAACTGGTGATGGTGTGTTGCCCTTGGATTTCCAGAGCCCCATAATCTACAATTTTACTTGGAAACCGCGCCTCATCCGACATCAAGACGTTACCTAAATAATTTGGCTGACAAACAAACAAAATAACTAATGTTTTAAATGAAAACTATTGGTCATAATTCGGTGAGTTTGTATGTGTGCATTTTTATAACGTGTTTCCATGAACAATTCGCTGTTAGCTTATATCGTTTTGTATCAACGACTGATAAATTTATACACTTCTCTGCATTAAAAAATTTTGTTAGCAAAACTTTTTTTCGTATAAATGCACTATTTAAAAAAACAGCAGTACTCATTTTTGAAATCCAAAAAAAAAAGCATAATACTGCGAAAAAGTCATAGTTATACTACATAACTATTATATCGACCACTTTGCGCAAAATTGTCGTAAGCGCCAAAACAAAACTTAACAGGAGAGTGTTTTTCTACTTAAAATTTTTTTTTTATATTTTTAATTTTATTTTTTTACTACGTTCAAAATACTTTCGTATGGCACATACGATAATTTCGCCCACAAGAAAAAAAAATGCATTGTAACATACTATAAAATACATATACAGTACATTTTTGGCGTAACTATAGGGATTTTAGCTACAATATTTTACCAATGGGTCAATTCTCGTTCTCCCCCGGAGATGGTGGTGTAGAACAAATTTGCATCAAAAAGTTAGTTTCAAAAAAAATTGTACATACGATACTATAGTCTTTCGATCGATATATGACATATGAATGTATGAAAATTTTAAAATAAGCGCTTTTAATATGAAACTAGGAGTCAAAAGTAGTTGAATTGCGTTTTTAGCTTTTCTATCTGGTGCAGCGTGGAAAAATAATATGGGTACAAAATGAAAGAGAGATATTGTAGAATTTAAAAATTGTCTCGGGTCACAAGGACACATATACAGGTATTGAAATAGCCTTTTAATTATTTTATTTAAGCATATGAAGTTGAAGTCTTTAACATATAATTTTTTCAAAAATAAATATTTAAAATTTTCTACGATATTCAGGGTAAAATTTTTATTCATTCTTGTGCACACAAAAAATTAATCTTGGGTTCTGACAAAATATTTCATTATTTTCACTTTTATTTCAACATAGTTTGATTAAAAGAAAAATAGTGTTCAAAATAAAATATTCCACACAAACAACAAAAAAATAAAAGTAATCTTAAATCAATGCTTCGCGATAATCGCATGACGCTATTGCCTGAAAATTTTAAAATGCACTTAGCGGCAGTAGTCGAAAAACTATAGCCGCAGCAAATTTTGAAAAAATTTTAAATATTATTTTGTTGTTATTTAATTTTGGTTAGTTTTTTATAGTTCATTATTTAACAACATCCGTATGAATACAAGTTTAAAGGCATTGTCACACGATTGGGTATTTGCCAAAAGTTGGTGCACATCGTATCCCAATTGTGTGAATACCGAAATATTTTTCGTTATCCCAATCACGAAAAATAATTACCCTGCAAACCATTTTTCCAGAGTATTCCGAATAGTAGAGAAATTTTAAAGAATTCGTAAAGATCTCATTCGAGTTTTTGGCGAATTTCCTAAAATGAAATAAACTGTACACACTTCGTTTCTTTTATGAAATATCGGAAGAAAATCCGGTAAAGAAATGAAAGTAATGTTGCCATGTGAAAAATTTCTTGCAAAATTTGGTCGGAATTTTCTTTATTTTTCGTACAGAAATTTCTTCACCAGTTCGTGTCAACCACTTCATATAATTTTCTTTGAAGATTCGTAAAAAATAGTTACAGAAATGAAATACTCCTAAAATTTCGTTCAGATTTCGGGAACTTTGGTTTGCAGGGTTGTTGAAATTTTTCAATAGAATAACGCTGTATTGTACCAATCTTTTGATAACAAAAAAAAAAAAATCCAATATCCAATTTTTTTATTTTGTACCAATAGCCTAATATAAAAATGTACAAATCTGTACAAGTGTACCAATCGAGTGACATTAGGTTCATTCCTTATCTTTTTGGACTAAAATCTGAAGTGTCAAA
>NW_016197311.1:0-2825 GCF_001687245.7 Rhagoletis zephyria | reverse complement strand
TATCAGCGGGGAGGTCACCCATAATTTGACTCAATAACTTAGGTTTGTATAAGAAGTAATGAGTACAATTTCTGACAAGATTGCGTACAATTTCTCTTGCGTTGACTACCCATATCCGCTGTCGAAGAAAACCAATGAAAAACTTTTGCCCTGCATTTAGATATTGTCTGTGAAGATGCTCTACGTAAAGGTCAGTGAAGCGATGAGTTTTTGGAAGAAGTGCAGAAAATTTTGCATCATATGCAAATGGAGCTTTAGCCAAGCGTCCTCCAACTCTTAGTTATTTTATAATTTTACTGTCAATTTGCATTTCCTGTAAAAATGGAGAAAGTTTTGTCAAACTGCCTTTGGTTGGTTGATCTTTGGGCAAATTAGATAATTCTGCCTTACATTCAATTCATTGTATTTCAGAAATAGTTCTCCAAAATGTGTTATCTAGTTCTGCAATGGTCAACTGTCAGATATCGGCAGCTGTTTGTTTTCCATTCACAGGACATTTATTAAAAATTCTAAATTATGTATGAAAGAATGCGGAGAATGTGATAAAATGACGAATGCCGTTCAATTCAATCGTTCAATCGTTTACGATGGATCCAACGGTGCCACTGTCACTACCACTACATTTGAAAGAAATTTGTTTTCTTTTCTCTAAATTCTCAAATTGCGACGGGAATTGATCGACTTGAGCTGACCATTCGGCTAAGTCCTTAAGGAGAAATTCTGGTCCAGAAAACCAAATAGTACTTGGTAGTTCATCTGCGCTGCATCCGCGGGATACAATGTCTGCAGGATTCTCCTTTGATGGAACGTTTCTCCACTGAACTTCGCTGCAGCTTTCTTGCAGCTCGGAAACTCTGTTTCCTACGAAACAATTTTGTAAAGAAGAGTGCATTGTAAGCCATTGAAGCACGATTTTGGAATCGGTCCAGAAATTTACTACAGATGCAAATCGCGAAAGTTTGTGCCTGATCCTTTTCCAAAGTGATATTTAAGAAGATGGTTTGGCAACGGTTGGTCCCAGTCCAGATTTTAGATAAACATATCTTGCGACAAAATTTTACAACGAATAACTATTGGATTTATGAGGCCAAGCAAATCGTAAATTCGAGAAATAATTGATAAGGCAGAACGTTTTGATGGATTTTGATGTTGATTTTAATTGCTTATCTTTTACCGACACTTCATGTTTACTACCCTGACTTTCGAGAAATTGGCACCGCCGGGAAAGAATTTTGTAAAATTCATCTAAAGTCGGTAGTTTGTCGAGTTGTGGTTTTTCTTTATAGGTGGATGTTGATTCCACGTCTGGTTTAGAAAGAACTACATGAATTATTATGGCATTCATAACGTCTAATTCCGATCCTAACGACAGCAAAGAACCGCGAATAGCCGATACGCCGTCCAAAATGTTGAGAAGTGAATTTGGCTCACCTTTTGCCATAATGGGCAGATCGAAAAGTGTGTTGATGTGGTCGAGAAATATGAGAACGTCGTTATCATAGCGCTCCTTTAAACGTTGAAGGGCCTTAGGTTAATTTGCCTCGGTCACTTGAAATGCTTCGACTACTGCAAGTGCTTGACCAGACAGACAATTCAACAGGTAATTGAATTTATCTACGGTGCTGATTGTAGAATCGTTGTTTACTAAGTTTGAAAATGCACGAATGAAGCGTTTGTAGTCAGCATATTTCCCAGTGACGAGAAATTGACGAGGTATGTACTTGTTAAGTTAAGGAAGCTAGAATCATGTGAGGTTTCACCACGTTTTGAGTTGATGAACGATAAAAGTTTAGATTTAGCCACGATGAACAATTCTTCCAAGTCACTGCGACAAACGTCTGCTGGGTAAATTTTCTCTATTTGGCTTTGAATGTGCATTATCTGCTTGAAATATGACTCTAAAATTCGGGAGACGGACATTCGAGAATAGTTAAATCAGGTTTGTTGCCTTCCTTTTCTATCTTTGTCTTAAGATTAGAAATATTTCTTTTCATTGTTGGACGCTGCTGTTTAAGAGATGCTAAATCAGCTTCCGAGTTTGAAGCAGAGGTATCTGTATTTAAATTAATATTGTCGTCTTGACCCATTTCGAAGGCTTAACAAGTGCAGACTTATATACGTATGTATTTTATTAAAAATAAGAACAACGAAGTGTAGTCACAGTGGTTTTCAAACTGCAGGTATGCTGGCAAACAATGGTGTTGTTGGCAAAAAGGCAAAGCGAGTAAGCAGCCCAATATTATTAAAGTCAAGTGGGTACTTATCTCAACCGTTAGTTGACAGCGTTGTTTTTGCTGAACGCTATAATTGGCTGATATACATATTAAAAGTGGATAACAATAATAATAACTGTACCTAATTTTTTGAAACTTAAAAACTGAACTTTTGAGCATTCAAACAGAGCGACATACATTTTTTGCCATTAAAAATAGGACATAAGTTTTTCGTTATTTAAATCGAGGCATATAGTTTTCGTTATTTAAGAAATACGTTTACATTTTTGGCCAATTAAATATATATAAACTAAAAACATAATTTTAATGTTAAGTCGATTGCAATTATTGGCATTTAAAACTTGGACAACCGTTTTGGCCATTTAAAACATACATTTTTGGTAATTGCAAACCTGTTAATCCCATTTATGGCCAACAATTACACCTAAATTTTTTGGTATTTTTAAATGACGGTTTAACCTTCGAAAAAGACGAATTGTCTACTTAAGTTACAATCACGTTAAATTTAATACCCCATTTTCGGCTCTTGAGTAAGTAACAAGTTGAGCATAAATAAAATTAGTAAGGCAATAAGCTGGGCGAACTGGCCTT
>NW_016197310.1:0-2825 GCF_001687245.7 Rhagoletis zephyria | reverse complement strand
CATGTTCTCCTGTTATTTTCCTTGCAATACAATTTCTCTTGGTCTACGGCGTTCGCTTTGTTAAAAAAAAAGTTGATCGTACTGGAAGCAAAATATTTTAGCTTGAATTTGATCTAAATGTGTCATACTTCTTCATACTTCATATAAATCTTTTACTACAGAGAGTGTCTACTTCTTAAATTTCCTACTTCATGTCGGGCGGACATAGTTGCTTACTTAAATTGTAATTTAAATTCAAACGTAGAGAACTTTAATTCAAACAAAATCACGACTCACACGCTTTATCGTAGGCATCTGCGAGAAGCATGCTGGCAGCAGTAGATTCTTTCTCTCTTCCTACATATGAAAATTCCTCAAATGCCATCGGTGTTCACACATCCAATAAAGCTTTCATCACACTTTTATTTATTTAGGTTTATCATATTTCGGGAGTCAACTTAAACTTACCCACTCTTATACGACATACAAGCCTAGGTCACTTTTCAAAGTTTGTTAGTATATGAATAAGAAAAGTGCCCATCCTTCCACGTATCACTAGACGTCACAGTAGCATCTAAACGATTTTAGATTTTTGCTGACATTGCTTTCTCNTTAGCTTGAATAAGCTTGCGCATTTATAAACATACATTCCTACATACATAAGTGGAAAGCACAAAATTTAGTACAAATAGACATAAAAAACGCAAAATATAAAATTTGTTGTACAAATTTGATGTCGTGTTGACTTAAAAATAAGATGGAACGCAGGCTAAGAAATGCATGCGCATATTTAGTTATTATTTATCCTATTAAAATTGGTTTATATATAAGTATACATACATATACACCAGTCGGTCCGTTGCTTTGCAGTTGAAGGGGAGTATAATTGAAACTAGTATTCGACAACATTGGTTTAAATAAAATAAAATTGAATACTGGGAAAGAATCCAAAAATTTGCAATAATTTAAGATCTTTTGTTTGACTTGACATCATTTTGTAATGTTTCATCTAACTAATTGATTCAATTTAGATTTTACTTTTAGGTAGGTTGCAACTCTCTCTAAAATATTTGCGAAACAAAGCTTTCTAAAGTTTCTTCGATTCTCATCCATATTATAATCAATTTTTTAACTTATAAAAAATGGAATCTAACCTTTAAACAGGTGGCAACCTTTTTCAAGCTGTAGCTTATCTTGGATTGAATGTAAATTTTTAAAAACGCGGCTGTCCTCTTGAAAAATATTTTGGTAATAAAGGTTTTTTAAAATTTCGTCAAACTCATATTTCTCAACTCTTTTCAGAAAATATGCTATATGCTAATCCAGTTCATAGGCTGCCTATATTTTATCCACAGAGGGAGCAACAAACATACTCCCAAAACTTACATTTGTAATGTTAGTAGGATTTCATTTAATATGTCAATTAATTTAATTTTAAATTTTTAAGCTGGTAGTAACTCTTGCCAAAAATATTTTCGAATTCGATGCAGTTTTCTTCGAACCTCTTTCGTTTGATACCTATATTAAATTATTTTATTTAACTTCTTAACTAATTTAATTTTGAGTTTCTAAACAGGTGGCAGCCCCATTTGAAAATATTTTTGTAAGTACTATTTTTTAAACCTCTTTCGTTTAATACCCGTATTAAAATCTTCCGTTTGACTGGCCAATTTAACCTAGTTTTAATTTAGTGAACAAGTGGCAACCCTAATAAAGAGTAATTTTAAAATAAATCCTACACGAACCGCTTTCGTTTCACATAGACACTGCTCTAATATTTAATTTAATTTAATATAACTTTTGTAAAAGTTGGCCACGCCCTTCAAAAGAGCACCCTATATGTTAATCCGATTTGCATTTTATCCGTTGGTACGAAATCCATTCAGCCATTTTAGCGGTAAAGAATCACAAACATACTCACACACTGACTCACAAAACTTTCAGATTTATATATTACACCGTGCGACAAAAAAAATGTCGAAACACACGAAGCCCTCAATATACTCCCCAAACTGTGGGCCAAATATAGTAAAACTGAGTTTTTAGTTTTAGCTCTGACGTCAGGTTTTTTTAAAGGCCCTTGCAGTTTCAAAGATATGGTTATTTCCAAAAATTGTTCAAAAATTAATTCCAATGTAGAAAAACAGTATGGACACCAAATGAGATAGAAAATTCTGAAGAATTAAAAAAAAAATACAACTGTTGCGTTCACAAGGACGAATAGGTATTGAAAATATCCTTTCAATTAGTTTTATTTTTTAAGCGAATAAAGTTAGAAGGACGAAATTCGAGGATGTGGTGGAGTGCATATTAGTACTTAACACACAATTTTTTTTCGAAAATAATAATTATAAAATTTCGACGATATTCAATGATAAAATGTGAAAAGGGCATTTTCAATACCTAATCGTCCTTATGCACCAAAAGCCTAAATCGGTCTTAATTCTATAGAATTTTTATGTTATATTTTTCAAATTTCAAAGTTCTTTATAAAAATCCAGACTTTAGCCCATGGCTTCGCGAATATATATGTAATTTTTTTTTGTTTATAGTTTAATGTCACACAGTGCTATGTTAATAGGATTTTTTCCTATCTTAAAATTCATTTTCGGAAGCTCAAAAATGACTTTACACTTTCGAAATCATGATCCAAGGATTCGTTATTAGATGCTTAAAAATGAATATCTTTCAATAAACGTTTAATAATTCAAAAACAAGTAATTTTTAAGCAAACAAAATAAAACCCGACTTGAATTCTGATATAAAAATTTAAGATTACCGTTAATTTCTTCATGATCTAATGATCGGATCTAAACCAAAATAGTATAGGACCACTTGTGAGATAC
>NW_016197308.1:0-2825 GCF_001687245.7 Rhagoletis zephyria | reverse complement strand
TGGTTAGAGGTGCGTAATAATCACCCCTCCTTATGAAATTTGACAAAACCGTAATTTGCATTAGGAAGTAATTTGTGAAAACTCGTCTAAAAAGCTGTTATCTACATTATAAAAACTATGAATAAAGCAACATTGGTTGGGCCTATCAGACGGAGAAATCTTATGAGACAGCTCTGCAAAATCTGGTTGCCAGAATTAGCAATGCGATGACTAAGAAAGAATTCGCGTTGGTAATTTTTGTAGACGTCGAGTGTGCTTTCGAATGGTGGTGTGCACTTCTAGCTACCACACAACAGCGGCCACTGGAGTAGATTGTATACTGGTAAATTGGATACGTTCAATGCTAGCGCAGCGGGTAATAACGATACGGGGAGAAGCGGGTAAATATGTCACGCCCCCGAAGTTCATAGGGGCAATTGATTCGCTGCTGGTCTGGACTGCGCCCAGGTCTACGCCCTGTTGTCTGCAGGAAAGCGCAAAAAACACTGAATATTATCTATATAAATACTTGTAGTTGTAGGTGTTGTGCTCTTCAACAGGGCAAGCAAGTTGGATGTCCTTGTTCATCTGCCCTTAAGTGAGTAATTGTTCCAATTTCTTCTGAAGTAAAGTATTTAGGTGTAACCTTAGACAGTAAACTTTTATGGAAGTTCCACCTTGAGCAAAAACTTTGCCAGGCTTTAAAAACGTTCTGTAGTAGGATTCTAGAAATCGGTACGCTAAATTTATATCGCTAAAAATCTCTAAATTAATAACATATGGGCCTAAAGGGCGCTGTATATTTTTAACACAAACATTACGCATTTAGAGATTTTAAGGGATAGAAATTCAGCGTCGCGATTTCTAGACTCCCACTGCTGGCCACATTTACAGTTAAGTGAGTCAATGGTGAGTTTTGTTAAATAGTTACAAAATTTTCAAAGCAAACATTTTTTTTGCTATTTTTGGTTATAAAAATTAGATTCATGCTTTAATCAAAACCATATAAATCAAACCTTTCAAATGTAGATTTTTTTGCACTTTTTGTCTTCTGCATATTTCAAAATGATTCTCTTTTTTATAAAGTAATCGCATTTCTGGCTAGTATATTTCAGGACGAATGGATACAGGTTGAGCCAAGAGCTTCGGTGAGCAAATCCAATTTTTGGCAGCCAATGTCAGTTATGCGGTTTTGCAGAAGACGATACGCGGATTTGTACTTTAAGCGACGATGTATCTCTTCCTTTTTTTGAATCTTATTATGTAGTGTTAGTTGGTTCAGTTATAAGAAGATCTGAAGAATCATATGAAAGCTTCGAATATATGAAGAACAGTTGAAGTTGGATTCTCCAGCATTTTGCTTTCACTGAAAATAAAATCTGCGTAAATATAACGAAAACTTGCGTACATCTTACGAAAATTTTCGTCATTTTGAGCCACGAAAGGTTTCGTTGATTGTACAAAACCGTTTTCTTACATACTACGAAAATATGAGACATCAGATTTTTACGAACGTTTTCGTACTATTTACTAAAGAATTTAGTACTATTTACTAAAGAATTTCGTACTATTTCTTAGTTTTTTACGAAATTTTTGTGAAATGCACAGAAATAATTCGTATATTTAACGAAACTATTTTCGTAAAATCTGCGCTTGTTTCGTAGAATATGCGATTTTGCTGTCATTCTCCACCTTGTAAAAAACATATTACGAATTATAACATAACACTTTTATTTTGTTTTTATCCTTAATTTTAAGCATTTTTCTTTAACAAAATATTTTGCAAAAACTCCTAACATTAATGATTAAAATATAATGAAAGTGTTGTGTTATAATTTGAGCTATGTTTTATATAGTGTAAAGAATAAAAGCAATAATACATTCTACGAAAGAAGTGCAGATATTACAAGTATAACGTCGTAAATAATAAGTTTAACCAAAATTTTTAACTACTCTGCAGTTTAAAATGGATAAAAAAGGTTATTTTACCTATAATACAACTTAAGTCTTTTATTTATATGCATACGAATAGGTACTACATATTGCTTAGCCTTCATTAAGTATATTGATGCAAAGTGTTAAATTATTAAACTCAACAAAACCCTTATTAAATATAATTAGATAAGAAAGAAAGAATATAAAAAACAATGGTTTCACTTTCTTAAACATTATGGTATTTTTATGTGGAGGTAGTTGGCAGATTCGCAGCTTCTTCGATGTTTGTTAAAATCATTGTATGCTTAAAATAATATATCCACAGCTTTTATATTTAATTTTGTATTACATTTTTTTTTAAACTTTTAAAAATATATTATACGTGTCACAGCAGCCAACTAGTAATTTCGCAATGACACGCGATACATAAAAATATGATGAAATATTAAACTGCCGGTAATTTAGTATATTGTACGAAAATATTCGTATGCTGTACGAATTTAAAAAACATGTTTCTGCATTTGTTCAATGTACGAAAGTATTAAGTAAATTGTACGAATACAGAATTGTAGATTTCGTAAATTTTAAAACCATACGTACATATTACGAATGCCTTCGTACAATATACAAAATTATTCGTACAGAGATTTGTTCAGTAATTTACGAATATGTTTCGTAAAATAAACGTAAGATTTCGTAAATTGTACTGAAAAATTGCCTTACGAAAGTCCTTTCGTTATATTTACGAATGGTTCGTAAAATCTTGTTTCGTTGTGAAAAATGTGTTTGTAACGGGTGATTTTTTTGAGGTTAGGATTTTCATGCATTAGTATTTGACAGATCACGTGGGATTTCAGACATGGTGTCAAAGAGAAAGATGCTCAGTATGCTTTGACATTTCATCATGAATA
>NW_016197307.1:0-2825 GCF_001687245.7 Rhagoletis zephyria | reverse complement strand
ACTTAGACAAGGAACCACCCAGACGCAACCGAAAGCTAGATCAGGCAGTCCACAATCAGATTTTAGCGCATCATAACCGAGCGAGAGTTAATAGAATTTGCCGCAACTGTCGACCAGAAGGTAGCAAAGAAAGTGTGCAACATTTCCTTTGTGATTGCCCAGGCCTAGCGGCTACTAGGCATAAAGTAATGGAAGACTCATACAAGCAAAACCAGCACATATAACAGGATTAGAAAAATCTAGATGGTTGGGCCGGGAAATCTAGATGTATGTAGATATTTATCATTCAACGAAAAGTGCATCAAAGTGGCGCCAAATGCGTTAATTTTTGTCTTGTAAATTTGTTGCAATGTTTTTGGTTATGACTGTGAAATGGCACCACTTATTGGACCTTCGGAGTAAGAGTGGTCCTGAGTGCTCCACAAAGATTGCGGACCCATTATATATGAGGACTTCATAAAACATTGCGAATTTCACTTTCGTTTAAGTGATCCAGAAATCCGGGGTACTTGCTTTGGATGGAAACCACCAGTTGAATGCTTCCGATTTAGGGAATAATTACGGCTGGTAAATTATGCTGACTAAATTTTTAAAATTTTTTTGATTTTTGGGATTATTCATATCTTTTACACTGTAAAGACCTTTTGAAAAAATCCTGACGTAGAGAAAAACTAAAAGTGCAGTTTTACTATATTTTGTTCATAGTTTCGTGANCAATTTTTTTGTTCCGAAGTTCGTTGATCTCAAGTAACTCATTCTAGTACTTACATAGGTGTCTCCCAATGCCAGTAAAATAAAGCTTTTCCAATTGAATTTTTTCCGAAATTGTGTGGCAAAAATACTTTAGACTCAGGGTATGGGGAGATCTTTTTTTTTTATTTGCTTGTACGGTGGCACAGTCTAATATAAATGCATACGAGTACGCAGTTCACTCTCGTTTTCCTTTCATTTCGCTTAATTTCACATTCTGTTGCATATTACCGGCGTTTTCGTTATCAAATATTTGTGCCTTCCTGTTGTTGCTTTGCCATTCTGTTATTGTGGTTGCTGCTAATACAAACGTTGAATGGTCATTGCTGCGCCAGCCAATGCTTTCAGAATATTTGCTGTATATAAATATTTCGTTTGCCCGTCGTTTGCATGTGTGGCAAACAGCAACAAATAACTTACATTTATATGCATATATGAACATTAGGGTGCATCACCAAAAAACAGTTGCGTTTTATCCACCGGAACTATAGTGTTTTATTTAAAACTTGCGCCAAAATATTTTGACCAAATATTAAGATTTAAGTGAGCTAGAGTGATTTGAAAATACCACCCAAAATCTCATTGTTTGGATTTCGTTGGCAAAATTTTCAGACATTTCAATGCACGACTTTTAAGCTAAAATACTTCTGTCATCTGAGTTGAGTTTTGGAAGAAAAATTGTCTAATATTATTTAAAAAACACTCAACTTTTGGAGATACATATTTCCAAATCGGTACAGCTCATGTAAATCTTAATATTTTTCCAAACCTTTTTTCGCAAAAGTCTTAAAATAAAATAATTTTTCTAATTTCGATGGAAAACCCGTACCCTTTTTAGGTTGTATGCATCCTAATGCACCAACATACATGCATGTTGTGTGCATGTGGGGACGAACGTGCGCACATTAAAATATTCATGCTGCTCCGTGTTCATGTTGTTGTTGACATTGCAATTATTGTTGCTCCTGATATTTCACAGAAACCCACATTGAAACACGTAGAGATTTGTTAGCTTCATTTGTATGTATGCCAACTACGCTGTCCACCCCGACAGGAAACCGGAATTCACCTGTGCGCTCAGCTTCATTTCCACAAGCGACATATATGTACAAACAGAGATGTTAAAACGTATTTGTGTATAGCATAAACATTGATGAAAACGGTTATTTGGCTTTTTATTATTCTCTGCTTTTTTGTGTTTATTCGTATTTATAAATCGCCATTTTTTCTATTTTCCAAACTTCCTTCTTCTTTTCCTTTCAATCAAGTCATTTGTGTTTTGCCAGAAACAGTTGCATGTTTTAATGTGAAAATTTTTCAAGCATTTCTCAGATTTTCGTCACAGCAATGCTGTGATATTTCCCGGCTCGTTTTCCGGTTATCTTTTTTGCGTCTTCTTCCACATGTATGTCTTTCTAATTTTCTGAATTTTTACTTCATTTCTTCGTCACAATTTGAAATTACAATGCTGTGCAACACTGCAGGTCATTGAGATTTTTTTAAATCCTCTATCTTCGATGGCTCCCTCCTTTGCTCCCATTTATGTTTTTTTTGTGCATTCAAAGCCGTGCGAAATTCTGATCTTCTCACTCACTCGGATACCCATGAATACATGAACCATGAGAATATTTAGTACACAATTAATTTTGAATATTTTATTGTATAAAATATTAGCATATGTATGTATGTATATTGTAAGTAATATTGCTCGCGATGCTCCAACAGTCGTAATGGCCGAGTGAGCAATTTCTTTTTTAACTAAATTGTTTACTAATTTATTTCCTTTTTTTAATTTTCAGATTTTATTGTTTTCGAAAGAAATTCTTTTAAATGTCATTTAATTTTGGTCATATTAAAGTATTTAGTTTTTGATTAATCAAATTTTTGTTAAAAAAATATTTTCTCGCTTCATTTTCACATTATTTAGATTAAAATATAGAGCAATTATCTTTTCCTCTATAGTTTTCTCCTTTCTGGGTAACTTCCTTTTAAAACTAGGGACCTGAGACAGCTTACTGAATATCAGATAGTCTCAAAATCGATGTTCAGCACGAAAACTCTCTATTAGTGACTAG
>NW_016197306.1:0-2825 GCF_001687245.7 Rhagoletis zephyria | reverse complement strand
ACGCTTATTGCACGAGAACTAATGAAGCGTTTTGAAAGAAAAGTACGGCGTTTCAAAGATATAATTCCAACCCTATCGGCAGATTCATTTCTGTAAGTAACCAATTTGATTTCTTTCGTAGAAATAACGGTAAATATTGGCTTATTTTGGGGTCCATTTTGAGCATTTAAAGTGCTCTAGCAACTTACGATTTGCAGATTAAACTTTCATTTTCGGGATATACATAGGTTCTTTGGAGCAATAGCAATATTATCGTTTACAAATTTTATATAAGTTCAACAAATATTGAGCATTTTAATGGAAAAAAGTGTTGAAAAAATTAGCACATTTTTTTATTTCCAAAATGCTCGAAAACCGCTCGAATAATTTTGTTTTTGTTTTCTTTAATCAAAAACTCAGGTATTTTCCTTTCGTTAGGTATATGGGAAGTATTGGTTGATATCTTCTAGGTATGTTTATTTTATTCAAATATATGGGCATAGATGATTTCCCATACAAAATCACTTCGTCATCATTTTGCACACACGTGCATGCGCTGAAAGTGAGAGAAGGAAACAAAAAGTATGTGTGTGTAGGTATTTCGGAAATTTGAATAACAGATGGCGCAATATTTATAAAAGGCAAAGGTGAAGGGGAATATGTAGATGAAGAATATGATAAACTTAAAAGTAGAAACAAAGATAAATTTATATAAATATATATATACCGATAAAACTAAGGATGAAGATAGAGGAAGAAAGATTAAAATAAAGGTAATTATAGAGAAAAGAATATATACAGACTCAACCTGGGGACTATTTCGGGATTTTAGAGAGATTTCGAAATTCTCGGGACTTCTCGTTTTAATAATCGATTTTTATCGGTTTTGTTATCGATATTTTATATCGGTCTTGTGATCGAAATTTTTATCGATATTGTTATTGATTTTGCTATCGATATTGTCGGAACTTATCGATATAATAAACGATATTTTTTATCGATGTTTTAATCGATTTTGTAATAGATTTTTTTTTATAGATTTTGTAATCGATTTTGTTATCGATATTTTTATCGATTTTGCTATCGATATTATTATCGATTTTGTTAGCGATGTTAGAACTCACCTGGGACCTACCTGTCATCACTGATGTTAATTCTGACTTTGTAATTTAATAGTAAATTCTTCTGACAAGCGTTATTCACGGTCAACATTAATATCAACGATGACAGTTAAGTCTTAGGTGGATTTCTATATAAGAGTCCCATTCTTGTGAATCAAATATGTTAATGAAAGTTTCAATCTTTTTACATAAAACATTTAGGAAAATTCAACAACTTTTCATCAAAATTTCGAACTTTTAATCTGAATTTTTGGAAATCCTTTACAAAGTACATGTGTGAAGCAGCTAAGAATTGGGGATCCACCGGTCTTTTGCATTGTTTTTTCCATATAATAAGTGCAATTTATAAAAACTGCGCATTTTATTCCATAAGAAATTAATGTTTTTATAGAAAAAAGTGTAAAACGGCGTAAGCAAAAAAAAAAACAGTACGCATTACAATTAAACAGATTTCAATCGCCTTGGAACCTCTACTCTGTAGAGTACTTCAGAAATGTAAAAAAATATATATGTATGTTTTGGGCACCTTCCAAAAATAGTTAAATCGTGATTTTCTCATAGCTCTACTACTTATACAGGATTTGCCAGTGGTCTATAAGATGTACGGGGCGAAAATGGTGCCGATACATTTTCTGATTGATTCCACTGATTTGATTTTGCATCCATTACGATGGTATGTAACCCGTGAATGAAAGTAAAATCAAAAATATTCTTAAGCGAGCAAAACGATGAAGAAAAGAAGCAGTGGAAAAAATGATTCCACCCGCTTAAAAATTATTCTTCTACATACATACATAAATATTTAGTGCCATAGCAGCAACAAAACTTATCATTCTTCACACATACATACTTACATAGGTTCATACATGCATATGTAGGTACATACTTACATATGTGTACACAACGGCCCTGACCTACATACAAAAGACAAAGTAAGAAGGCGCACATGACGTGTAGCTTCACCTTACAAAAACGAAAGACTTAAGGCACGAACTTGACGAAGAAAATCAGCCAAATGGGGAAGTATGTGCGACACTTAGGTAGAATTGAGTGCTTAACGAACAACGTAGAGTATTATAAAAAAAATTACGTAGTTTTGTGAAATGAAATCGAAATTATTTTGGGTGTCATATATAATCACACACCTTAAAATTGTACCTACACGCATGCGTTGCATAGTGTTAAATAAGTTTGTTAATGAGTCACGAGAGAGGTCAGTCGCAAAGCGCTTATGTCGCTAGTCGTTGAATGAAGGAAGAAAAGAAAAATATTGTAGTGAATAAAATGTAAACACGCATATACATACCTACATAAATGTACATATGCAAATTTGATTTTTTTTCGTTGGGAATTCATTTTTTTTTTTGTTTTCGTTGAAATCAGACACGGTTTTAACTTAAATAGGTAGAAAAGTTACAAAATAAAATGATTCAACTCTACTGCCTTGACAAAAAAAAAACAATACGAGAAATGAGTAGCTAAGAAATATAGTGACCATAAAAAACACATATACTTTGCCAGCAACAACTAAACTACCGTGACGTTACTCCTTTTATTTGATTTTATTTATTATCTTGAAAAATTTAGTCTTGCGCTTCATAACCGCAAGAGACGGCAGTTGTAAAGAATTCCACCAACGCTAACATAAGTGAAAGTGATTTCAAAAAATAAAAAAAAACAAACAAAAAGTACGGGTATCTGCAAGATTCACTAATCCCGTTGTTG
>NW_016197305.1:0-2825 GCF_001687245.7 Rhagoletis zephyria | reverse complement strand
AGTCAGCCAGCCAGTCAACCGGCCGACCAGTGCAACCAAACATAACTGGCCGCCACCTTCGCCACACAGCTCCTTCTACCGCAGAGGCACGCACGCTGGTAAGCAAGCCAATCGCTGCAGCTTCTCGTATTCAGTTAGCAGTTGAGCTACTAAAAATGCAAAGCGAATGACTTTCCATGCATTGCCAGGTCCCGAGATGTGTATGCCAGGCATTGTCCCTCGAGAGTTCTCCAAGTACACGGATTTACTAATGGCGGCATACATACAAAGTAATGCTAGTTTTTGGCCATTGCTGATCTCGGCTTTTGCTTGCAACATGGCTCAGCATCTGTTTATAGCACTCTGGCTGGCTGGCTGAGTGGCTGGATGGTTGGATGGCCGAATGCTTGGCATGATGTTGCACGAATGGGGGTAATCAAAGTCGTTGGTCGTTGTCATTGCCGTTATGAGCTGTTTGCGATAATCCTTCTACTTTTGCATGATGTCGATGCGCTGCCGCTCCTGCCGCTGTTCCGCTCTTCTAGCTGCTGCCGTTGCTGTTGGTCACCATTAACGCGTTGCCGCATCTTCAGCTGAATTTGATTAATGCGCACATTTGCCAGCAAAACGCAAATTATTCATTGCAGCGTAGTCTAATGATGACGTTATTTGCTGGCCTTGCACAAATCCAGCGCTCCAAGCACATGCCACAAGGCTGCTGCTGTTTATTTGCCTTTTCATTGCATTACAGTTAGCTGTGCGTGTTGTAGTTGTTGTTTTTGTTGTTTTTTTTTTGCTGGCATCAGGTTATCGTTGTGGTTTTAGCTTGGTCACCGCTTGTTGACTGGTTTTTCGGTCACCGACCAAGCCACCAACTCCAAAGGCTAGCCCACACAACTCACCGGCAATAACCAAAGCTGGGCAGCAGCTGTGCCATCAGTAAGCAAGCTAAGCCATGCAATGCTTTGATTTATTTAATGTTGGCTAATGGTCGATCCTCGGTCAACATGTGGAGCGGTGTGTTATCTTATGTGGTTACTGTTGTTGTGGTGCTGTTTTTATTGCAGTTAATGTGGTTGGTGATTTAGTTATGCTGACGTTGTTTTTGTGGTTTACTTGTCAAATTAGTTGTTTTTGTTTTTGTTTTTGCTTTACATTAACTTCGTTATTCTTGTTTATGCTCTGCTTTGATTTTGTTTTAATGCATTTAACTTAAGTTATCGTTGTTGTTGTTGTTTTTGTGCTTTAATTGATGTTTGCGTGTTGCAGCTAATTAGTTGCTTATGCTTTTATATTACAGAACTGTCTACGCTACAAAAAGGTTTATGTGTACATAAATTGTGGGCGCGTTGGTAGCGAGCAATCAAAATGTGAACATACATACATACATACTTACATACACAACAGTTTACAATATAATGACTAAAATTGGCTTCATTAATCCATGAAATTTTACACAGACCCTTGGTTGATCTTTAATGTTGCGAAAAAAATGTGAAGGGTTAAGTATAAACCTTAATACCTATTGAAAAATGCCTTAGTAGTCGATTAGCATTAGTTTTTCATTCATACCGCCCAATATGTTAGTACTTGGCTGGTCCTACAGTTTTACGCCGACTCCAACCGGCGATTGTATTTTTATGAGAACCGGTTTTTCATGGCAGAATACACTTGGAGGTTTGCCATTGCCTGCCGAGGTTCAACCGCTATTAGAAAAAACTTTTCTATATTTTATTTTTTGATGTTTGCGAAAACTGGGCCCGCATCCAAGCCCTGCGCAATGGTAGGCTGCACTGCTAACCACTTCACCATAGTGGCCGCCAAAGGTGAAATCTTCCTCGAAATCATCTCTAAACTCTTGCATATAAGTCATCATTGTCCGACAATTCATAAGATTAGCAATCGAGTGACACTTGTACATATATGGCGGCTGATTACAGTCAAGGAAATTTATCCAGGCTCCTAGTAGGTTTTCTTATTATATTTTACAATGCGCTGTACCTTCTTTAATGCTTTTAGAAGAGCTCAGAAAGAAAATTAGACATAATGAGGGCATTGCATTGAGAACTTTCAGTCGAAATTCGCTGATTAATTTTGAACAGAAGATTCACGAATGAAAGAAATAATATTGTGCTCATCGAGCTGAGAGATTAGGCATGACGGCATCAAATACTGAGAATGAGAGAGTAAAGAAAAGTAGCAAGAGTCTAAGCAATTGTGCGAAACCATGTAGGAAAAGTAGGTATAACTCCACATTTTCGGCCTCTTTTTAATTTAAAAATATACTCGGTGAAAGCGCACCGTTCAAGGTACGTTTGGTTGGTTGGAATAGGGTTGCCACCTGTGTAAGATATCAATTTCAAATTATTTCATAAGTTAAATAAATTATTAAAATACGGTTATCGATCAAAATGGGCTTGAATACGCTTTATTTCTAAACCATATATGTATAGGACAGATGCTACCTGTTTTAAAAGCCAAATTCTACTTACATAATTTATCAGTTAAATGAAGTAAAGGTTTTTTGTTTGAAAATTCTTAAGGATAGGGTTTTCACTCATTTGAAAAGTCAAATTTAGTTAATTTATACACAAGTTATATGGAATAGTAAAAAATTAGCACCAAACGAAAGAGTTCTAGAAAAGCTTTAGCTGCAGTCATCCGGTAACCTAAATTTCAAGTCGTTGGAGAGTTCTTCGCAGAAGACACCTCCACCCCACCATCCAATTCAGCTTCGAGCTATCTGTAAATAAGTTTACAGGTCCCCTATTCCAGATATGGCATCCCTCACAGTCTTCTCTCGCTGGAATGTGGGTGGTAAAAGATCCATTCGGACCCAGAACCGG
>NW_016197304.1:0-2825 GCF_001687245.7 Rhagoletis zephyria | reverse complement strand
TATTGAATCGTTAAAACGTACAGTAGGTACTTTGGCAAAGGTCCAAAAATAATCACCGCATGCACATGTACATATGCATGTAAGCACATCTACCAAGTTCTACCTGCTGAAAAAAACAGTTTTGCCTTAGTCATTCCACCTTCTTAATTTTTTGGACAACAAAGTATGTAAATTATGTAGTAAAAAAAACAGCAAATAAAACTCGCGTCCTAAATAGGCGTTGCCAGTAGTTGAAAAGTCAACGAACATACACGCCAAGTATCCGCAAAGTTAATATTAATTGCATGCCGCCAAGGTCAGCGAAAACGGTTGGGGAATAATGGCTCGCGCGGAAAAGGACGCGTGAAAATGCGGACGCGGTGCAGGTAGCTTAGATTAACTATGTTTATAAGCGCGCTTTTATGTCCTTGACTACTGAGGGGAAATGTACACAGTATCTTCACCTTTTCTTCAAAACAATGCAATGTTTATATTGGCGGCAGTTAACTTTTGTAAGGATCTCTTTATTTGTGCGTTGAAAGTGAAAAATGTGTAATTAACCTTCCAGAAATAGTATACCACCATACCATATTTGTTAGTATTTTCAAAAAACGGTATGTAAAGGTAGAAGGGGAGCGCATTGCAAGAAGCGAAATCGCTCACGAAATCTCCAAAAAAAAAAAACATTTGATTTAAAATTCTAAAAAAAGTGGAGAGCAGATGAATTTAAAAAATTAGAAGAAATTAGAAAGAAATTAGAAAAAGA
This sequence comes from Rhagoletis zephyria, assembly GCF_001687245.7. Taxonomy (NCBI): domain Eukaryota; kingdom Metazoa; phylum Arthropoda; class Insecta; order Diptera; family Tephritidae; genus Rhagoletis; species Rhagoletis zephyria. The sequence continues at coordinate 2,080 of NW_016197304.1, read as the reverse complement.
AAGAATTAGAAAGAAATTAGAAGAAATCGAAATGGTGGTCGAAGTGGTTTGAAGTTGTTACAACGTTAACGGGGCTGTGAAGTTAGGGAGTTATAAGGTTCGGGGATCAATAATTTCACGAGATAAAGGGGTTCGGGCTAAATTTTTGAGGTTATAAAAAATCCTGCAGTGATGAAGAAAAACTGACCTCTGATTTGCACCTAAAAAACCTGTAGTAAGACTGCTTTGGGTTCTAGCCAGTGATCCGACTTAAAAATAATTCTATTTGGTAGAATCTGGATAAATGTGGTAGATTTCATAAAAATGTGGCAGATCTCAGTTTTTTGATAGTTTATTATTTATTTTTATCTATACTCTAAAATTTTGTTTATCTTCTTTTACATTCTATGGACCAAAATCAACAAAGAAATACACGCAAGTTGTTGTTTTTGCTCTGGTGCTATTGCCTATTCAATATATCTTGGTGTAAACCCTATTTGGCCAGTGAAACGGTGTACAATTTAAAGCTTTTCGGAAAACTATTAACAATCTAAGCACAATCTAAAAACAAGTTTTTCCAAGGTAGATGCCAAACGAACGAGATTAAAAAATAACTTTTGCATCACGAAAAAATGTTTAAGAGGATTGCCACCTATTTTAAAAGTTAAATTCGATTCTGCTAATAAATTAAATGAAGTATTACAATATGAGCGGCAAGCGGATGAGATTAAAGAAAAATATTTTGAAAAGGGCTGCCACCAGTTTAAAAGTCAAATCTTAGTTTTCCATAAGTTAAATGAAGTATTGCAATATGGATGTCAATCAAAAGAAAATAAATAGTTTTAAAGAAGGTTGCCACCTGTGTTAAGTTGAAATTTAATTTAGTCAATAAGTTAAATGGAACATCACAAAATAATGTGAAATTAATAGAAGAAGTTTTGAGAAGGCTTTGTTTCGAAGAAGAATAAAGATTAATCCGCTACTTTAATGAAATATTTCAATAAGGATGTCAGTGGAAACAAAATGGAATAAAACTTTGCTTCGAAAATATTTTGTTGAAATGTAAAATTCTATTTTAGAAATATTAAAATATGGATTTCACCTGTTTGAAGAGTTGATTTTATTTCAAGCGACCTTTTCCAAATTTCAGTATCTACATATTTTATTCTTTTTAAGCTTCATGAAATGTAACAATGTTATTAATATTGATACATATAAAACCAAAAGTGACACATTTTGTAAAAGAACTTGCCACTATAAAAATAATATAATTTTTTTACATATATGTACATTAGTGTGGTCCAAAAATGCATGTAAAAAAGTAAAGTCGGAATGTTTATGCTTTTACCCTCTCGGATTGTTCTGTACCAAAAAAATATTACCCCTGTTTTCTTATTTAGGAATCAAAAAAATATTTAGAGTTCGCTCAAAATTTTCCATCCTCTAAATATTTTTTGATTTCAAAAATTCGGTATAGAACAATCCTAGGGGGTGAGAGCATTAAAATTCCGACTTTCATTTTTTTTTTGACCACCCTAATGTACATACATATATAGATAGTATCTACATATAAAGACTAGCTGCGAAAGTCCGACACATTTACTATGTTCTGGAACCTCGACACAATAATTTGTTTAATAAAATTAATTATTTTCGGTAAAAAAAAAATTATTTTCTTTTACGTTAAATCCAACTTCATGCGGGCTTAGCTGCGGGCAAAAACTAGTTAAATATAAATCGAATACCAAAAATCTTGTTGACACCACTGGCTTCCAATGCACCACTGGCTTCCATGTTTCGAGGTCATTAGCACAAACCATTTTTGAAACGATTTACTCAGTGTAAATATGTGTGATAAATTGCCAAATTGTCGAACTGATCAATTAGCAAATTTTATACAGCACCAATGGAGACTTCAATGTCAATCTGCGCCCACAGATACCAACCAAGCCCAGTGGTTTATCACCAAGTGGGCAGCTAATGGCCGAGAGTGGTTTGACTGTTCGTTCGAGGACATTCCAACTAAATATGCTCCGTCTACTTTGGCGTAGCGAGACCGACCCACAAATGGCATTGGTTAACCGAGCGCCCAAATACGCAT
>NW_016197303.1:0-2826 GCF_001687245.7 Rhagoletis zephyria | reverse complement strand
GTCCAAAGTAGCACTTATTGGCAAGAGTGATTCTGCGTTGGATTTCAATGCTGACATTATTATCGGTGTTAATGCTGGTTCCCAAGTAAACGAAATTCTCTACTTTCTCGAAATTGTAACTGTCAACAGTGACGTGGGTGCCAAGGCGTGAATGTGCTGACTGTTTGTTTGATGACAGGAGATACTTCGTCTTGTCCTCGTTTACCATTCGCCTTGCTTCCCTATCCAACTTGGAAAAGGCAGAACAGACTTCGCGGTTTTTGGTTCCGATGATGTCGATGTCATCGGCATAAGCCAGCAATTGCACGCTCTTGTGTATCTACAATTCTGGAAATGCGTCATCGGCATAAGCCAGCAGTTGCACGCTCTTGTGTATCTACAATTCTGGAAATGCGTCATCGTGTTGCTGAAATCGTGAAAACAAATTTGGGTGTTTCCATCCGAAGGTCTTCCGCAAAAAAACAAACTCTTATTCATATCTAACGTATTTATGGGCCAATTTTTGCGAGATATTTTTAAAAACTTTATTCATGGTCCGATTTTTTTCGAATTTGACTTATGTAGTTGAAACATAATAAATCAATGATTTCCAAAAAAAGTGACCCTGAATTGCCGCTGAAGTCAAAATATGAGGTATTTATATCCGACATAAAATGCATATTTTATTTGCGTTGTAAAAGAAAATTGAAACAAGTTGTATTAATTCAAAAAACTCTAAAAACAACTAGAACTACTCGAAATCATATTAAAACGAGTTTTATGGCAAGAACCATCGATTTTTGTACGAAAAGAAAAACCGATTTCCATTTTTGGTCACATAACGTCAGTCTCTTTAATTGCGTATATTTAAAGATCATGCGGTTCGCTTGTTTTCATATTTCGCTTAAATTATGTGCTGCATAAGGGTCTATAGAAGTAGAAGAAAACAAATGGTTTTCCTTGTTTGTATCTCGTTGAAGCGACCGAAATACCCATATGTTTTTAGTATACTGTTTTATGATTTAAATGCATTTAACCACAACAAGAGTTTATCATCCGAAAATTACGATTTTTTTTACACTTAAAGCTTTGTGGGTTTTCGATAGTTCTTGGTAACAATTTTACTATTACGTTATAGTTTTAAACCCAAACAAATGGTAAAGAGTGAATTTTAATGAATCAACATTTTTACTTGATTGCTCGTAAATTCATATGCAACAATAAAAGTGCCAATAATACTTAAAAAATATTAAAATAATCTAAAATATTATTGGCCTCAATGGGAGTGAACCTAAATTCAATTGTATTTCAAAATAAAATAAAATAATCAGCTGAAATAAATTAAAAAAAAATATCAAAAGCCTAAGAGTAGATGAGCGCAAGATGCACTTGCATAAGTAAATATGTACATATGTATGTAAGTATGTACGTTCACACATACACTCATACATTGAGAAATATGCATGTATTGCAATTTTCGCGTTATTTACACTCGTGACCTACATACATACTTCGCAAATTGGCATGAAGGCATTCATTATTCAGCCCTTAATAAATACAATAAACTACAAAAAAATCCCCGAAGCACACTTTTATTAAAAGCGGCTTTGAACTTTTGGACTAATGGAAATTTTGTAAATTCAATTATCCTTTTGTTGGTTCAGCAGGTACTGCCAGTATAAATATCTACACACAAATATATGTACATATACATATATGTATATGTGTGTACGAGTATTTAGCAGTGAAATGCATTTTTGTGAAATAACAAATTTTGTACAAATAAATTTTTCGCATTTTCGTGGACAAACGAAATCGCAAATTATTTATAACCCTTTTTGGAAATACCGCAATTAATGCGAATTTGATGCAAAATTATTTTTAGCGGATTACATTCAAAGCATCTGTGATTTCGTTGCTACAAACCGCAATTTATAACGGAATTTGAAGTTAGTAGTAAACCAAATATACGTCAATATATCGAACTACTTATATGTGTGTAGGATTTATTTTTGAACTTTAATTTTATTTACGTATAAGTTATAATTTTTATATGACATGCATAATTGCTGAGTAAAAAAAATACTGATATGCATACATACATACATATATAAGTGCTCAAGTTGACCGCTAACTTGCTAAAAAATAAATTTCAGTTACCGAGTGCACAAAAAACAATTATTTAATCCGCATATTTCGTTTTGTAATTTTATCGTTCATAACCTTTTTTAGCAAATTCACTTACTAATGCTGGATACACTCATCACAGTATGGTATCTATACTAGGGGTCGGCACCCTTTTGAGACGGAAGAGAAAGTTCGAGTTTGTTAAATTTACCAGCTTTTAAAGAGCCACTAAACTTGTTCTCTGCAAGTATTTATTATATAAATATACTTACATATTCGAATTTTGATTTGAATTAGACGACTTTAAAAAACAAAAACAAAAAATAAGTGAGCCTGGGCCACACTGGAGAAGTAAAACTTACGTTACATACATATCTATTTTGTCTCATAACCAATATATACACATACATCTGCTTTTGCTTAAGGTTATATTTTTTGTCTTTTTGAAGTGAAACTTCTTTAGCGGCGGTTGGTTGGTTGGGAGTAAATTGGCAAATTCAAAGGAAATTGCACACGGAAATGGTGCAACGGAAATAATGCAACTGAAATGGTGCAACGGAAATGGTTGGTTCTGAAACAAGTGCTTCTTGTGTGTATGCATATGGTATTAATTTAACAAAAATTTGCCGGTAAAAGGTTAAAGAATAATACTTAAAAAAATAACAATACATCAATGAAAGTAAAGGTGACTACGTACATAGATAAAGAAAAGGATAAAGG
>NW_016197302.1:0-2826 GCF_001687245.7 Rhagoletis zephyria | reverse complement strand
CATTTTAGGCTGCTTCTTTACGAATTCGAAAAATTCTGTACAAGTCATTTTAATGTTGTACCGAACAAACAAAAGTTCTCGCAATGTCTCGATTTTCAGTTGTGATTTCTCATCGCTCCAAATCTGATTGATCAAAGAAAATACGCGTTCAATACGCCCATTTTTATACCCGAGCGCACTTGTGCACAAGGGTATATTAATTTTGTTCACATAACGGTTGTTTGTAACAGCCAAAACGAATCGAGATAGATATAGACAAATGTATACCTGAAAGAAATTGCATCAGATGGAAAATACGTGTTCAGGAAAACTACTCAAGATCAATGATTTGATTACATAGGCCGACACTTTTGTAAATTAGCAGCAATTGCATTATTTCAGTTTTGAATGTATGTATGTACCTAAATATATCTCAATTCGCAAATAAATATGCTGAAGTTTGTACGTCGAAAATATGTTTGGATATCGACTAATAAACAGCAATAAAATCGTTTCCAAAATGTTTCTTAAAAACTTTGTGTTGCTACAATCTTTTGTGAACGTAAATGAGTTTTTGGAAAAGTGGTCACACAGGGTATGCCTGACCAAGCATCGATCAATGCAGTAGACTTACAAGAATTCATTTTCACGAAAAGTCTCCTTCCGGAAAGAAAACTATAGAAAAACGTTAGAAGGTTACCTCTTATCCCAAAAGCTGAAAGTTTGTTTAAAAGAATGGCGTGATTTACTTTATCGAGCTTTTGAGAAGTCCGTATAAATGACATCAAGCTTAGCTTGGTCGGAAAAGGTATTGATTATTCTATTAGAAATCAGTACATGTTGATTTAGATGGTACAAAACCGTGTTGATATTCTGTAATTTGAGCGCTAATGCGGTTGAACAACTTATCTTTTAGTATGTGGTCGAATATTTTTGCAAACGTGCTTTATTTACAATAGGCCTATAGTTACATACATTGCTGCGATTGCCTGTTTTATGAATAGGACTNAAACTTATCTTTTATTATGTGGTCGAATATTTTTGCAAACGTGCTTTATTTACAATAGGCCTATAGTTACATACATTGCTGCGATTGCCTGTTTTATGAATAGGACTGATCGAGCAAAGCTTCCAAGTATCTAAGAAGATAGATTTTTCCACGCATTTGTTAAATAGTATAGCCACAGGCTTAGCAATAAAAGAGGAACAAAGCTTGAAAAATAACGGTGAGAAACCTTCATGGTCCGCTATTGGATTGTTTTAAGTATGGAAATTGCATATTTTACGTCGTCTTCGGAAATTATGAAACTTTCAAATGTTTCGATCGGTGATTCGTATGCTGAAAAGTGGGTATGAATTTCTCATAAACAGTTTGAAAAAACTTGGCAAACAAATTGCAGGAGTCAATTGCATTATCTGATTGGGCGTTTTCATAATATAGGGTGACCGAAAATTCATTAGTTTTCCTCCTGGTATTAATGTAATGCCAGAAGCTAGATGGATTTGATTTTAAATTTGATTCTACTTTGAACATGTATTGTTTGAATAAAAACTTATGAAAGCAATCGTAATCCTTTCTTAGTTGAATGAATTTCTGATGGTCAACTTCGCATTTTGTTGAAGTATATTTTTTGTGAGCTTTGCGTTTTGCATTTTTTAAGTGACAAAGTTTTGTGTTAAACCATGGTTATGGCGAGGGACTTTACAATGTGGGACAAATGAAGTGATTGCAAATGCTAATTTTTCACAAAGAATTTTGTAAAACAGAGAAGGGTCATCGAAAGTGTTCAAAAAAGTCAAATCCGTATCTTGAATAAATTTGTTGATGGCGGATATATCAGCTTTATTGTAGGTTTGATGGCCACTCGAGACGTTTTATCAAAACCATAANCAACTTATCTTTTAGTATGTGGTCGAATATTTTTGCAAACGTGCTTTATTTACAATAGGCCTATAGTTACATACATTGCTGCGATTGCCTGTTTTATGAATAGGACTGATCGAGCAAAGCTTCCAAGTATCTAAGAAGATAGATTGTTCCACGCATTTGTTAAATAGTATAGCCACAGGCTTAGCAATAAAAGAGGAACAAAGCTTGAAAAATAACGGTGAGAAACCTTCATGGTCCGCTATTGGATTGTTTTAAGTATGGAAATTGCATATTTTACGTCGTCTTCGGAAATTATGAAACTTTCAAATGTTTCGATCGGTGATTCGTATGCTGAAAAGTGGGTATGAATTTCTCATAAACAGTTTGAAAAAACTTGGCAAACAAATTGCAGGAGTCAATTGCATTATCTGATTGGGCGTTTTCATAATATAGGGTGACCGAAAATTCATTAGTTTTCTCCTGGTATTAATGTAATGCCAGAAGCTAGATGGATTTGGTTTTTAATTTGATTCTACTTTGAACCTGTATTGTTTGAATAAAAACTTATGAAAGCAATCGTAATCCTTTCTTAGTTGAATGAATTTCTGATGGTTAACTTCGCATTTTGTTGAAGTATATTTTTTGTGAGCTTTGCGTTTTGCATTTTTTAAGTGACAAAGTTTTGTGTTAAACCATGGTTATGGCGAGGGACTTTACAATGTGGGACAAATGAAGTGATTGCAAATGCTAATTTTTCACAAAGAATTTTGTAAAACAGAGAAGGGTCATCGAAAGTGTTCAAAAAAGTCAAATCCGTATCTTGAATAAATTTGTTGATGGCGGATATATCAGCTTTATTGTAGGTTTGATGGCCACTCGAGACGTTTTATCAAAACCATAAAAATTTAATTTTACTAATAGTGCTTTGTGATGAAACGTATTTTTTAAAATCGGCGAGGGACATTCTTCACAAGATG
>NW_016197301.1:0-2826 GCF_001687245.7 Rhagoletis zephyria | reverse complement strand
TATTCTCATTTAAAAAATACTTTGCACGGTATCATATTTGAAATCAAACTTGTTGTCGTATATATGTACATTAGACTGCATCACTCCCGGTAAAACGGTTTAAGCTTAAAATATTTGCATAAAAATATTAAAAAAATTTTTTTTTTTTAATTTTAACGGAATCGTAATGATGAGATTTTTGATGCTGTTTTTTAACTTTTTTCAAAGATTGGTATAAGAAAAACTTGAATAACTGAACCCTAACTCTTCCCATTTAGACTTGGTAGGTATCATTGGAAAGGTATTTTCTCACCCTTTTTATTTCTAATAAGCTCATTCCAGGGATGAAAGAGGAAGGTAGGATGAACGAACATCATTCAAAGTNTAAAAGATGAGACACGAATGAGGTTTTTTGGCCAGAAATAAAAACAGTATGAAAATACCTTTTTAGTGAGATCCCATAAGTCTAAATCACAACATTCTTATTCTTACGATTCCGTTGAGAAGATTTTTAAATATTTTTATGCATATTTTTTAAGATTAATCTAATTTGTCATCTGAGGGGACCTTTTTCAAAAAGTTCTTTAAGAAACTATTTTTATTCATAAAAAATTTCATTTTTGGAGGTATTTTCAAATCGGTCCAGCTCACTTAAATCTAAATATTTTTACGAAATATTTTGGTGGACGTCTTAAAATATAATAAATTTTGTAATCCCGGTGGAAAAAGCGCAACTTTTTTTGGTGATGCAGTCTAATGTACAAGGTGTTTAAATAAGTACTCAGTGTAGTTGAGTTTATATTTTATTGAATATTTAGGATTTCATTTGTTATTGGGTTGCTTTTGGATTGCCCAACAATGGAAAGTACGTGAGCTAGTGTCAAGTTTTTATGGTAACGTATAAAAGATTTTGATTGAAACGCGTGTATATGTTATATGTTTTATGTATCTGCGTTATCTCTGTTTAATTTGGGGTTTGTATGTATTTATATATATTTTAGAATAATAAATAATTTGCAATATGTACATAGATGAGTATTATATTTACTTTTACCATTGTTGTACTATAAAAGATTTTAACTCCTGAACCGAAATAAATGAATATAAATGAAATACATATACCTAATGCTGCCTACACACGAGGCGACCGTTGACGCAACCAGGCCATGTTGCTCGTGTGCAGCATTGTTGCTTATAGAAATTCGTGTTGTCGCAAACGTCGCCCGAATGTCAAAAAATTTTGATATTTTGTGTGGTTTGCCGTGTCGGTTGCCTTGTGTGTATCGTTGTTAATTGAGTTTATTGGCTTAGTTCATTGAAAACATTTGAGCTGAAAAGGTTTTTTAATAGAAAACCAAATTTTCTTCCGCATGTTCATTTCATAACAGAGCACATACTAATGAGGTTGCCACAATGGTTGCCTCTACGATTACCTCATGTGTATTAAAGAAGAAAAACAGGTTGCCTCAATACGTTGCATCAACGGTTGCCCCGTGTGTAGACAGCATAACACCTTCAAAAAAACAATGTCAAAAATCAAGGCGAATTATAAGACATAAAAACTGAAATTTAATGAGCTGTACAAATGCATATGCGGCAACACAATGGGCCCTGAGACTAAGTGTGTCTTATAGACGACAGCGACAACCTAACCTAAGCTAACCTAATATACCATTTAGAATACTTAGTTATTTATGCTATTCGCTTATCGCTATTCCATGGCGAATTTTTCGGCGCCATATTTCCAAGCTGGTACATGTTTCTGTATACATATGCAAATATAGTATATGTATATAAAACACACATACATGCATAGACAGCAAGGCTGACTACAACTACTGGAGCTGCAATTGTCTGCTCCATTCTCGTTACCACAGTCATCAGCTTATTTCGACCAGTGACAATCACTGTGACCACTGCCAGTGGTCATCGTTATTGTTGCTATTGTGGTATGCTGTGCTGTGCTACGTAAGTTTGGTGTGCTCTCAAGAGTTTGCCTGCAACCCACATCATCATCATCATCGTCATCATCATCATTTCCCTTACGTCCTGTGGACATTTCTTGATTTTCGCTTTTGCGTGTTCACGTGGAAAAACTGAAAAGTTGAGTACAAAGGGTCAATATTTGTAGGTGGTATGGTGATTTTTTTGACTTGACTTTTTTGCCTTTCTTTTTGGTAAAAGACAACACCGTAAGTAGCAACAGATTTTCTGGTATCCATGGATGTGCTGAAGAGTCAATATTTGCATGGGATTTGTTGCACAGCGATGTGCGATCTGCCAAAGAGCAATGAAATTCGTGGTCACGTGATTGTTAGGAAATAGGGAAGGAGAAAAGAGACGACTTTGGCACTTTTGTGCATGTATTAACGATTTGATTGAATTGAATTCGAGGAAATTGATGTTCACGGCGAAAAATTGAAAATCGAGATAGAGGATGTAAGGCGACTAAGTACATACATACATACATGCATACATATTTAAAAGAGTGTAAATAGAAAATCGTATCACATCTGAAAAAAGTGATTGATGAGGACTCATTTGGTCGCATGCGGGATTTTAAAAATTGGTTGAGTAATGCGAGCTAATTGTCGGTCTATTTTTCTGTATTTTTCTGCATTTTTTTGACAAAAAGGAGATGATGCTAAGCGAAAAACTTTTTTTAAATTCAAAAATCTATGAAAATGAGATCCCTTTCGGTGCCAAGGCGAACTTAAAAACGGGACACAGATATTTTTCATAACAAAGTTCTTACCAGGTTGCACAGTCCCCATTTCCTGGCCTTAAAACTTTCAGTCTATTTGGATAAAAGTAGTATCTATTTATCTCAAATGGAAATATTTTCAT
>NW_016197300.1:0-2826 GCF_001687245.7 Rhagoletis zephyria | reverse complement strand
TAGCTGTTGTTTCATAGATAAAAATATGGAGAGGAGTCTGTCCTAAAAACGACTTTAGAGCACATTCTTATTGCTCCAATCTTTGCAGTTGGTTAAGGCGTAGTAAGGCAGTTTTTTGCAGTGTCTTCTGCCATTATGCTATGGATGCATTAAGACACATCCGGACGGACGATCATACGAAGGAGACACTGTATCAGCCTATCCAAAAAGTCTTCTGCAGGCCCACACACACGACCCGTGCGACTTTAGCAACCGTTCTCTCAAGATCGGAGTTTCAATTAAGTCTCTTATCTAGCTTAATCCCCAGATATTTGACCTTATCGGAGTATTCAAGCACTGCCCCTCCAGGAATGACCGAACCAACGTTTGGTTTATACTTTGTTTTAAACGGCATAAGAACAACCTTACGAAGATTTATGCTGAGGCCCTCATTACCACACCAGTTTGAGACCACGCGAAGAGGTGTACCTGCAACGTTCGAGAACGTGACCAAAGCAACGGAGAAAGAACAGCCTCATATCTTCACTTGAGTATCGCTCAAGATCCTGTCTTTAAGGATATAAAATAGTTTTAAGGTCGTGGTGCCCCTTGTTTCGTTACACCCAGGTTTTGAAATATCTAACTAACTATGTCGACCTTTAACACCGCCATTTCATACAAAACGTTTTAAAATTAAAGTCCAACATGTCGAGTCTAAACTATGTAGCTTTCTTTTTTTGTCGTTATTTAATCTGTACTTGATTTCTTGCTCACTCAGTGTCCTCATTTTTTTCCGCCATTGGCTTTTAGAACAATTTTTGCATAAAACATTTTTGTGCCAAAGTGTTTGGGCTTGCGTGTGTCAAGCGCATTGTCGTTGACACATTTGAGCAATTTTTACACCACCAGCCATTTCACTGCCTTTAGGCACTCAAGCATTCAGGCTTTTTGTGACACGCTGAGTGCCCGTTTTTTTTTGTGTTTTTGCTCTTGCTTGCACACAACAAATGCGGGCTCTAGCCGCATTCGCCTTTGAGGCTAAAGGACTGACGTCAGCGTTTCGTTTTTCCAAAGTGTTGGTGTGCAAGCATACCCTCAAATGTGTTTTGTATTGTTTGCTTGCGTGACGTCACAACAAATGCGTGTGCTCAACGAGCGTTGATTATTAAGTTGGCACAGACAGCGCTTGTCTGGGTAAATAGCTGACTAGCTGACTGGCCGGTACATTTGTTGGCTGTTTGACTTTAGGAAAGGGAAAAATGCGAATAATTCCGTGACACAGCCACCAGGCAGCCGGCTGTAGTGAAGCTTAATAAATCTGTGGCGAAATTGGACCGCAGCCACTTTGTGTTGATGACATCAAGAGCATATAAAATCTTGGGGTTTTTGTGCTTAAACTTTTGTCACTGCGTGACTTCACAGATTTTTATGGGTCTTAATGGAATTTTTTCGTGCATAAGTAACTACTAGCAATAAAACGCGTAAGAACACACACACACTTTTCCTTATCTCTCTTGCTGTCACTTTGACCTTTCTAAAAGTTTTGATATTTTTTGTTTCTTGCTGTGCGTCGCCGTCGCCCGCTAAAGGCTTGAATAATTTCCGCAGCTGTCTCATTGGATCATCGTTGTTTTTTTTGTTTGTTTTTTTTTTGTGTGACACCCGAAAAATCGTTGTCGCGTTGGCGTTGTTCGTTGTTAACCTTTTGAAAATGTCTCAAAAGCAATTAAATACAGACTCCGTTCTCTTTTTAGTGGGCCATGAAACTGCGCGTCAGCCAGCCCGTATACCAGCACAGAAAGTTGCACGCCACCAACACTCTGAAGCTGCTATTGATGCGTACTCCCACTAAGTGATTGCACGGACATACGTATGTACGTAGATACCCACTTACGAAATCCTGCATCAGCCTACGTCTCTATGACCGCCCATCCTTTGCGCTCGCCACTGTCGTTTTTGTTGTGACGCTCTTTTAGACTACTGCCGCTGCGGCTGTTTCTGGCACTGTGGCGTTGGCGGCTGCATCATCGTTTTTGTCCCAAAATCCCTCATTCCATTGAGCACGCAACTCATTTACTGTGTATTTTGCTTCTGTTGAAATGAAGAAGAGGAAGCACCTTCAAGCAGTAGTAGCAGTAAAAGCTGTCGTGTCAGTATCATTATTGCTATTGACAAACTTTCTGCAGCCGGCTTTTCTGCGTTGTTACGGATGCTGCTCGCCTTACTTTTGCTTGATTTTGTATTGCTAGAGTACTTTTACTTATACAATACACATATATGTATGTACNGCAGTTGTGTTGTTCTTCTTTGTTGGAAATTTGTTGATTTATTATATCCTGAGCTTTTCCGATTGACGTCATCATGCAAAAATGTGCGCCACATGCGCGTTGGCTATGTGCTGGCGTCTTTTGTATTAAGGCAAAAAAAAAAAAACTAACTAAAAATATAGTCGTGGGAGCAAAAAATGGCGCATGCGCTTTGGTTGAAAGTAGTTTGAAAATAAGCTTTGCGAAAGGGAGAGCAAGCTCGAAAATAAGAGCATCTTGAAAGTCAGAAGATAAGAGGTATTTTCGGAAGTTAATTTTCGTCATTGCTCTTGCTCTCCCCGCATGCGCTTCAGATTCAACAGTAAGTAAGGAAGACGTCATAAATGTATGTGTCTTCAATGGCGACAGAAGACAGAAGAAATATTTGTAAGTTTGTGCATGCCCAACTTCACACAAATCTATGTAGGTACTAGTTTATACAACACGGTAAAAAATTTAGTCTAAAGGGAGCAAATCGACACTTGAGTGGAAGTTCGACCTATCTCGGCAGGCAGTTTGAAAACGCCCTACCTCAGAAAAT
>NW_016197299.1:0-2826 GCF_001687245.7 Rhagoletis zephyria | reverse complement strand
TTTGAAAAAAATGTCGCTTACGTTATTTTGGCGGTTAAGGCTCGATATACAAGAATTGCTCGTTTAAAGTAATATGATTATAAGACTATTATATAAATACGTAGATATTTAATTTATTCATAAATTTTAGTAAATCATTGTCCTTTCAAAACATCACTTCAGTAAAATACATTGGGCTAAATTGACAAAAGTCAGTAATTTTTCTAAACTATTTACTTTGAAAGTGGCATAAGTCCCTTTACCTTAATGATAAGTGGTGATTTTTCCAACAATACTCGAAATTATTTATACTGAAAAAATATAGGTACAGTATATTTTGCTTAGCTGCCCAACCGTCTATGCACGAAAAACTTGTGCGCTTAACTGAAAAAAGCACTTAAGCGAATTTTCTTTACTACTTCAATGAGGAAGGTATCCAAATCCCTATGAAACCAAATAATGGAGGAGCCCTTACCACGTAGAAATTACTGCAAGCGACATTTTTTTCGAATGGTATCCAATTATCTATATAACTACATAAAATGATAGCCGTTTTCGATGTTCCGCGAGATGAGCAAAATAAATAAACGCTTGTAAAATTAGAGTAAGTGTAGAGCCAGTGCAGGTAAACGTAATATTTTCTTTGATAATTGATAATAGTTGAACATTTTTAAGGCAGGTATCGGTAATGTGCAGTTATGTTGAATGCATCTATCGGAGCAGTATCCTTATATATGTTAAAAATAATGCCTCTGATGCGCATTTCGGGGTAGGTATCTTAAATGTGCACTTAAGCACAAAGGCAGCAAAGCAAAATATACTGTATCCTAAGATAACAAATACAAGTAAATCTTTTCGAAGGTTAACATCAATATTATTAAACGTGCTAAAACGCAAACCCTTACATATGTATATCGATTTTAACACAAAGGGACTAATGCCAATTTCAAAATGAATGGCTCATTTAATATTCACATATGGGAATCCAGAATTTCAAAATGGGATAAACAGGGCGTTTTTTATAAAATAATGGGATTTTCGGACTTTTGGAGTTGCCAACACTGGGTATCTGTTCCACTAAATGATAAATAGCTTCGAAATCGGACATTTTTTAAGAAAATTTATTGTAATTGACCTTAAAATTAACAAAATTACCTTTTACTTGATGATAAATATATAGCTTTAGATAGAATCAGTCGCAAGCTAGAACAGAAAAAATATCGTATTTTCTCCAAAAATGGTAACTTTTAAAACTTCAGGGCACTTTCAGCACGGGAAGGCACGTACCGATTGGGCTCAAACTTTCACAAGTTTATTTTTTAACTAAATGCTAGATTTCTAGACGTGAACGCCTGTAAAAATCGAAAGTCGATTTTTTTAAACCACTCTAATGTACATGCATACATAAATAAGTATGAACTCTGAAAGTGTAATAAACAGGGAACGGATTTTTAGGACCTAAAAACCTATAAAAAAGGCAAAATAAAGTAACGGAATAGGCTGGAAAAGGCAAAATAAAATAGCGAAAAAGGCAGGAAAAGGCACTAGGTAGTGCAAAAAAGGCAAAAAAAGGCAAAACAAAATAGCGAAAAAGGCAAAAAAAAGGTATTGCAAAAAAAGCAAAATAAGGCACTAAAAAAGGACAGAAAATACGAAGAACAATCAAAAAATATATTTATTTTAGAAATGCTTATATTACAAGTAAAAAGAGAAAAACTATGAACTAGTTTCATTGTATGAAAAATTTGTACTTTGAATCTTTGACTATTTTATCCTTTCGAGTTTCTAACTCATACAACTTTAATCTGTATAGTTGTAGTAACATTGAACTACAAGATGCATTTTNCATCAAAAGCAGTTAGTTCACATTCCAACAAAGACCAAGTTATTTGTGTAAATCAAACCATCCCACCTCTTTATGCACATACACACGCACCCGTGTAACTTTTCTACAGACGTTTTTACTGGGCACATTTTCAATTCAGGTGAAAAATGCTTCCCAGTTGCCAAACTAAAACCAATAAATATTGTTCATCCACTCGAGTTAGATTTGAGTAACTGAACCGCCTTCACCGCTCTCTCCCTCAACCATGGTCATATTATGCCAACCATCTTACGCCCAGTCATATGCATTCGAATGCTGAACAATTNCACCGCCTTCACCGCTCTCTCCCTCTACATATGCCAACCATCTTACGCCCAGTCATATGCATTCGAATGCTGAACAATTCAGTTATGAATCAAATACAGCTATTCTGGCAAAAAAAGGTTCCCTTCAAACCGAGGTGCTCCCACAAGCACTCATGTAAGCAGTGCCACATATGCACATGCATACATACCCGGACACAATAGCCCACCAGGAAAAAGTTTCACCATATAGAAATGGAATGTTGCTTGTTTTTGTTATTTACCAAAACTTGAATATTTAGGCACTCCGCACATTAAGCTCCTACCCTGCAAAAATCGCGACTACTCCATGCATGCGTGTAAAGAGTACTCCCTAAGGACCAAGGAGTACTCCAAAATTAACCACAATTCATATAAAAAATATGGTCCAATTAACATTGCGATGTCCTAGGGCAGGACCATATACTCCATCCCTGCATTACATCAGAGTAGCACAAAACTACTCCAACATATTAACAATGGCATTGTTGTTATATTTTTTCGTTTGTACACGCTTTTGTTCTTCACTTCTCAAATGCTTTTTCGAAATTAATAAAAACCAAGACAAAAATTAAAAATTACATGTTGCCTCTGACGGCATTCGAACCCGAACATGGTGGGAGCTAAGAACTAACACGTTCAGCTACAGCCAGACATGCAAATGTGCTTTCAAATGCTCAA
>NW_016197298.1:0-2826 GCF_001687245.7 Rhagoletis zephyria | reverse complement strand
TAAGAAAAAACAATCAATGCTGCTTTACTAAGTAGAAGGAATAGACTTTGAATATGCATGAATATGCGTATACAATCGCTTTTACTACATACATTACATACAAACAATATGGTAAATTTATAAATCTTGGAAAAAACTCGATCTAAGAATACATACATATATGTATCTGAATTAAAGCTTTTCAAAACACCATTCGTTTGGTTCGAATATTATTCTATTAATCTCTACACTTCAGTCAGTTCGAAAGCGCCCTATCTTCGAATATTTTTCAAGAACGTCCTACTTCAAAATTTTATTGAAGAACGCCTTATTTCAGAATTTGATTGAAAACCGCCCTATCTCACAATTTGGTTGAAGAACGCCTTATCTCAGCTGCCGATTCAAAACCGCCCTATCTCAGCACGTTTTCAAATATCTTCTGCTGAAATAGGGCGCTTTTGAACCGAATTATCCGATGGAATGTTTTTCAATAAAATTCTGATGTAAGGCGTTTTTCAAAAAGTTTTCTGAGATAGGGTGTTTTCGAACTGGCTAGCGAGATAGGTCGATCTTCCACTTAGGTGATGATATGTACCTCTATCAATTTCGGCCTCTTTAACATTGGGCCAAACTTCTATCCCAGACTTATTCATCATTCCTCTTCCACGCTGTACAGAAAAGGCCATGGCTATCACAATTGTGAGTACAATGTGGTTATCGTGGGGCTATATCACAGCGGCCTTCCAAAGTTGATGTAGGAAAGACGGGTGCCAGTGGGCGCTGTTAAAAGTCCCGAACAGAATTTAGTAACAAAAAATCGGGCAGGTATATACATCTGAAACATATACCTAATGTAAACCAAATCTGAGCAGGGGCGCACCCGGGAATATATTTTGGGGGTGGGGGACTGATGTTTCCAGAGATATATCACAAGAAAATACTGAAAATTCGCTTCAAATAATATGCTCTCTAAAATACATTTATGCAATTTTTATGCACAGAATGTAATAAATTAATAAACTTTTTCGAGTTTCATAAATTACACTTTATTTACATAAAATTAACAAAGAACTCAAACATTTTTAACCGACTTCAAAAAAAGAGGAGGTCATCATTCGTTTTCGTTCGTTTCTTCTTTTACATAAAATATGCTACCGCATAACTTTGAACCACGTGAACCGATTTCAATAATTCTTTTTTTTTATCGGAAAGATGGTACCTCAAGGGCCGTCCCGTAATTTGGTTTAGATCCGATCAATGGATCATAAAAAAAATAACGGTACTCCTAAATTTGTATATGAGAATTGAAGTCCGTTGTGTCTTTTTAAAAGGTTCTATAAATAATAGATGCGCTCAACTTTCAAAAGCAATAAAAAAGTAAAATTTCTGGTTTCTAGTTTTCGATGGAGATGGTGATTTTTCACAATTACCTCATTTTTTTTAATGCCAAATACCGAAACAAAATTAACTGAACTTGTATTTTTATTATATAGCTCATTTTGGGGGAAGGAATTCGAAGTTGGCAAATTAAATCTTCGAATCCTTGACAAGTACATATCATTGGTATCTTTTAGGCTGTAATAATAATAATAATAATAATAACTGTCCAGAAAAAAATGCTCATATATTTATTTCTTCAAGAAAATTTACAGCAAAAGCAAAATGCTTTTTCAAGCAACAGAAATATAAAAAAATATTTCTTGTGATTTTTCTTGAGAGCTAGATTCTAAGCTTTAAGATACAGTTCGTATTTGAGGTTATTACGCTTTAGGGTGGTTTGAACCCCAAAACCCAACCCTTAAGTGCGCTTATGAACCTGCGTAACGAATGGTTCAATAACTTACCTGAATTGCACTATACTTCTCTTCTTCTTATATGGCGCTGTAACCGCCTAAGCGATTTTGGCCGAGTTCAACAAAGCACGTCAGTCGTTTCTTTTCTGTACCAACTGGCGCCAATTGGAAATACCAAGTGAAGCCAAGTCCTACTCCACCTGGTCTTTCCATCTCAGTGGGGGCCTTCCTCTTCATCTGCTACCACCAGCGGGTTCCGAGTTGAATACCACAAACGTACATATGGTTTACAAAATACAATAAAAATTATGGAAACAGCTCCAGTTGGCCCTATCGAGGAACACCACCAATTCTCTCTGTTTTTTTCCTTGCGTAATTAACCACTGAGCTCCTGCCTAATCTAGATAAATAAAAATTAAAACTTTGTGTGCGGAACTTTCCTATTACACTTGATCATTTTATTTCTGTTACACAATGCAACAAATTTTTACTTTTTCCTGCAACAGAATAACTGCTTTTGCTGAAAAAGGTCGTAGACTAAAAACTTTAGTTTATTTTGTTTGTTTTCAAAGGTTACGAGTTCGTAAGAGGTTTTTATACCGCACTCTAAAAATCGGGAAGAGCTATAGCTTTGATGTCAAAAGAACAGCTGTTGTTTATACATTTTTTACCGACTTCACAAAAAGGAGAAGATTATCAGTTCGTCGGGATATTTTTTTTATGTATGATGCCGCATAACTTTGGACCAAGTTAACCGAAAGTAAAGGTGTTACCTCACAGGTGGCCCCATTCTAATTTGGTTTAAATCCGATCATTGGTTCATGAAGAAATGAACGATAATCTTAAATTTTTATATGAAAATTGAGGTCAGTTTAAAAATTACTTGTTTTTTTTATTTCGCATTTTTAAGTTTCCATATTAATTTCAATTAAAAATCATTTTTCAATTAAATTTCTTTCGTGAAACTGGCTATAAGTAAGATTTTGGCAGAATATTTAGTTGTTGCTTTTTCGTAAAAATGCTGTTAAACAGTGTTAAATATTATTCATTACTT
>NW_016197295.1:0-2826 GCF_001687245.7 Rhagoletis zephyria | reverse complement strand
TTGGTCTCGAAAATGTCAAATATTTTTAATTTTTTCTCACAAAAATTCAAAAAAATATGTCAATATAAACTATGACATAAAAGGAATAAGCCCTGAAAATTTCATCCAATTCGAGTAAATACTTTATGAGATATTGTGAATCGAAGAAAAAATGACATAGNAGCTGATTTGATTTATTTTCAAATTATTTGGTCTCGAAAATGTCAAA
The DNA here is from genome assembly GCF_001687245.7 of Rhagoletis zephyria. NCBI lineage: Eukaryota > Metazoa > Arthropoda > Insecta > Diptera > Tephritidae > Rhagoletis > Rhagoletis zephyria. Next base: position 2,618 of record NW_016197295.1, on the reverse strand, counting down.
TATTTTTAATTTTTTCTCACAAAAATTCAAAAAAATATGTCAATATAAACTATGACATAAAAGGAATAAGCCCTGAAAATTTCATCCAATTCGAGTAAATACTTTATGAGATATTGTGAATCGAAGAAAAAATGACATAGAAAATGCTTATGCAACAGCTTACATGCTCGTGAATTAGACATCCATCATATTGAAATTAAGAATCAAAAACTTTAATTTTTACTAATCGATTTCACGTAAAAATTTCGATTTTCGGCCATTTTTCTAAGGGGTCCCTAGATGGTCGGGGGGGGATTTTTGTCAATGGCGGTTCATGCCCTCTCCAAAAAGGTGGGTTGGAGGTGCCACGCCCACTCCCCTTTCGCCCACCGCCCCTTTAATGAACGCCCATATTGGAAAGTTTCCCAAAACCAACGATTTTTTCCCCATTTTTAAGAGGCTCGCCTGAGGAGCCCGTAGTCGGAGGAGAAAGAAAAGTATACCATTGAATTCTTTGGTATTTGCTATTTCAAGTTGTAAAGGTGGGCGGTGCCACGCCCCCTTAATTTTTTTGTACCAGCTCCTAACAAACAGATACTATTCGGAACATTTCCCGCACATAACACTGTTCTTAATACTTAATAATATACTTAATGTATATAAATCACATTAATTCAACTTTTATTGACTTGTAAATTACATTGAATTGCACCCATGATACAAAAAAATACGGTACTTTCACTTTGAAATTTTTTGACATAAACTGTGCTTATCACGTTTATACTTTTCGTAACTTGCTCGAGTATCACTGCCACCTCAACAAATTATTGTTTTGGAAATTTTATTATTTTTTAAATGAATCTGTTAGGCATTAAAAAATAACAACCTTAAATTACCTTACCGAAAAAAAATTTGGCATTATATGCAGTGTTCCTGTTAGATATTATTATAGTTATTAGGATGTTGCTTTAATTTGGGTCCTTTTTAGAGGACATATGAACAAAGGAATAGTTAGAAAGTAGCTTATCGTCAATGAAAACACTATGGAAGCATAAATTTAGAGGGAGGTAAAAAAATTTAAAAATTCTTAGAGCTCCTTATTATAGTTTATAGACAATCAAAAGCTCCGCGGCAACCACGAAAATGCAGTTACCAATATAAGTTGCGTTCCAGATGCTTCACGATTTGCAGGTTTTTACAGGACCACCTTCCATAAGGTTTATTAATGGAGAAAACAGCTTTTCCTGCAAATCCCGTAAATCCTGTAAAACCTGCAAATCCTGTAAAACCTGCAAATCGTAAAGCATCTGGAACGCAACTGTAGCAACTTAGTTGCCAGTTGCTATCTGTAATACCATTTCAGCCACTGGCCACCCAATTGAAGTTCGGTTACCATCCGCAATCGACCCATTAAGCCTGATATACAGTTTAANACGTTCGCCCAACTCGGCAGCACGACCGCTGATTACTGGGCCTTGCAAAGGATGGATCAATGCTTCGAGAAGCAAACAAATTTACTAGGAAAGAAAGTTGCATCAATTTTTATTTTTTCCAATTTCAATTTTTTATTTTTTATAATTTTTTGTATTTCACATGGCACGCTTTGATTTAGAAGAAAAAATTCAGAACAGTTGTTGACACTTTCGATACCAGAAGCAACAACAAAATACACGCAAATGTTGTTTTTGCTCTACTGATACTACCTGTTTAATGTGCCTTGGTCTCAACTATAGCAAAAAGTTGAGTAATAACGAAGATATTGGTCAAAATAAAAAACTCACGCTCGCGCTCGAAGTTCCCTGAAATTGCAATACCGAGGGATACCATGCATCCGACGTTCAGCTTTACAAAGAGGTTTAAGACTGAACTGAGTAATAAGAAGAGCTGGGCAGGCATATCCGAGACATATCGGATAAACCCAAACATGATTACCTGGTACACTGATAGCTCATTGACCGACGAGGGTACCGGGGTAGGGGTAGTTGGACCGAGGATAAGATACTCGGAACCCATGGGGAAACATATGTCTATTTTCCAGGCTGAAACATACGCCATGGAAAGATGCGCGGACTTTAATATCAAGCGAAACTACCGGAATCAGAACATCGCGATCTTGACTGACAGCCAAGCGGCTATCAAGGCCCTCAGATCTCACCAGGTAACATCTAAACTGGTGATGGAGTGCCTCGACAAGCTGAATACTCTTGGTCTGACCAATCGGGTTTGGGTTCTCTGTATTCCGGGACATATTGGTATTAAAGGAAACGAGATTGCCGATAGACTAGCGAAGAAAGGTGCATCAACCCCTTTCACCGGTCCAGAACCTTTCTGCGGCCTGGGAAAAGGGGCACTCTCTAAACTAGTTCGGCTAGAGGAAGAAGCTCAGAGGAATCACTACTGGGATAATCTACCAGGTCTAGAGCAGTCCAAAGTACTTTTAGGAACATATAACCTAAAACGCTTCAAGGAATGTATGAGCTTATCAAAGAATAACTTAAGAATTGTTACAGGAATCCTAACAGGACACTGCAGGCTGAACTATCACCTGACTAAACTGGGAATTTACTCGCATGAGCGATGCAGATTTTGCAAGATGGAAAACGAGACTGCACAGCACATCTTAGAAGAATGTCCTGCAC
>NW_016197294.1:1040-2827 GCF_001687245.7 Rhagoletis zephyria | reverse complement strand
TGGACATAAAATATCAATAGGAAACACAAAATATTTTTTTATATTTTTTATATATTTATTTACTTTATTTATTTTATTACATTTCATATTTGTTAACATATTCTCCTTCCATAGAAATATAGTTAGCTTTCGTCAAAGAATATATACAGATAATAAGTGACTTTTAGCTCCTTCCTAATCAACTTAAAGTTAGCTTATAGTTAGCCGAAAATTAGATACCCGGCGCAGTTATTAAATATAGTTTTTTTCACCTTTCAGAAAACTACCGCTACGTGGTAAGCAGGGGTTGTTTTATTACTATTTCAAACATCTTCGATAAACTTATATAGTTATATATGGGCAGTTTCACGCCCACTTTCCAAAATTCTATAATAATGTTCCTTCTTTTCAAGCGATTGTTGTTTGTATCAATTTTTAGCAACTTAGAGTCCCTAGATTTCGAAACATCGAAGTTTCAAGCATTTCTTAAATTTTCCGATAAATGAAAAGTGGGCGTAGTTTTAATCCGATTTCAATAATTTTCAATGTTTTGCTTTTAAGTGGCAAGTACAATAATCGTTCCGAGTTTGACACAACTTGATCGAGCGGTTAACGAGATACACATATGTGGTCATTGAGGGCGGTGCCACGCCCATTTTCCAAAATTTTATCATAAACGTATTTTTTGCTAAAGAATTATTGCAAACATCTATTTTGAATAGTATTTACTGATTTACCGAAGGTTTCGTATTTCTCTAAATAACCGTTACATGGGATGTGCCGTGGTTACCGTCCGATTTTAAAAATTTCTAGCTATTTGGCATCCTGTACTAAGGCCAACAACCGTGCCAAGTTTGAGAGAAATTGGTCGAGCGGTTACCGATATATACACATAAGGGGCGTGGGTACGCCTATTTTCCAAATATTTATAATATTCTTATTTTGCGTCTAAACATCATTGCAAATATCAACTTTCAGTGAAAAAGCTACTAAAAAGTTACTAAAATATCCCCATTTTCGTATTTCTGAAACTTACCGTTATATGGGAAGTGGGCGTGGTTACGGTTCGATTTCGCCAATTTTCATTAACAACCTACCTTGGGTAAAGGGCATTCTACATACCAAATTTCGCTTTAGATATCTCAACTTTTGCTGGAGTTATCGTGTACACGGACGGACAGACAGACATGGCCTAATCGACTTCTCTTTTCATTCTGATCATTTATGTATACAATTGTCTATATCTATCTCGAATTTTCTATATCTATCCTTGTGCACAAGTGCGCACGGGCATACAAAAAATGTTTCGGCGAAAGTAAACCAACTTGCTTCTTTTCTGTTCCGTTCATGCGTTGACATTTGAAATTACATTTGTGGATATGCTTATCAGCTGTTTTTTGTTTACAAAATAATGAGCGGCGCAACTCAAGGTGTGTAACACCAAATTTTCCACCGTCGTCAACGCCCCAACGGAACAACGCAACGCCCCAGCAAATAAAATTATGTACCTTCAGTTTAAATCCGTAATCCTGCAGAGGACACAGGGTGAACTAATTAAAATTCTAATATTTCTTAATATTGCCGAGTAAATTTTTTATCTTCATATGGATGGCTCTGTTCTCTCTCATCTTATCAAGAAGCTGTTTCTAAGATGTCTATGATTGACACAACTTACAAATGCTAACTTTATTTTAACAAGAACGAGCTTTAACTTACGACTATGACTGTGGGCCTGTGTATTTTTAATTTTTCAATGAGAGCTTCTATAATACATTAATAACATATTGTCATCGGATTGAAATATCTTA
>NW_016197294.1:0-1015 GCF_001687245.7 Rhagoletis zephyria | reverse complement strand
GATGGCCGCGAAATGGTCAAGGGTGGTTACCTCTGCATTTGATGTAACTAACTTATAACTAGCTACTTTTGGACATAAAATATCAATAGGAAACACAAAATATTTTTTTATATTTTTTATATATTTTTTTTTATTTACTTTATTTATTTTATTACATTTCATATTTGTTAACATATTCTCCTGTAGGTGGTCCCATATTCCAACTCCGTTAGACATAACTTCAAAATGATAATATGAAATTTCGATCTTCCTTTTATTTGTCCTCAATTCGAAGAGGTATTTACGAAGTGCAGGGTATTTAAATAGAAATGCGTTTAAAGAAAACAATTGCCTTCTCTACTCCTGCATTACTTGTCAACTAGTTTCAAGTTAGCTTTTTGTAACTAACTACGGGTTATATATTTTATAGAAATCCCTCAAAAATGCTAACTATAAGTGGGTTATTTTTTATCAATTGATATTTTTACGCTTATTAATTTTGAATTGAGTTGCAACATAGTTTTATGTAGTCGAAATTCCTTATTTGCGTGAATAAAAAAAAACATATTAAAAAATACGTATTAGCGCCATATAAATAAGGAGACTAATATTTACACAATAAGTAGTATTAAAAAAAAATATTCACAGTAAAATACGAAAACAATTTAACTGGGTTGCTCAGTGAATTAAAAAAAATTTTATTGGCAAATATTAACTTTAGGAAAGAAGCACTTGCAAAGCTTTTAAATGAATATGAAGTATTGAATTTTAATTAAATCAGTATATGTACTTTTAGTTTTTTTCAATAAAGACTTTGATAACACATCACTAACATATTGTCCTTGATTAGTTTATCTCTTGATTAAATTCTGAAATCGTCACCAATTATTAAACTCTATATATTTTTACAAGATTATTAAAGTAAATTTTTGTGATTTGGAAAATTTAGTTTTTACTAGCATTACTTCTCGCTTGGCTGTGATACGATGATTATTATACCCGAGCGCACTTGTGCACAAGGGTATATTAATTTTGT
>NW_016197293.1:0-2827 GCF_001687245.7 Rhagoletis zephyria | reverse complement strand
CATACCAACATATTTTCTAAAGATTCTGGTTAAATAGTTTGAAATTTTGTTGAAAATTTTTATAATTTTTGTACAAACTTGAAAATGTAAATTTATATGGTGTTTGTTGTATTACCAGCTAGGCTTTTACAAAAAAATACGAAACATTAAATAAACTAAAGACAAATAGCCAAAACAGGTTAAAATATCCCACTCCTATTATTTTGTGGACAACTGTATGTAAGTATGTAACGCATTTATATAGAAAGCAAGCGTGCAAGCGGGTTTGCTATGCAAAGTGCAGCGCATTTTAGGTGTTTAACCGTAAATTATTAAGAAAAAAAAAAATAACGAAGCGCTATAAATACAAGCATATTTATAGGCTCTAAGGCTTCAATAGCAGATGAGTTTTTATTTCACTTATAAAAATATAAATTTTCTTAATATTTAGTAGTATTATTTAGAAGAGAGAATCAGGCGGTCTCTGCATTTCACATCCGAGTGAATTTCAACCCCTGCCAATTTGAATTCAACCTGAATTTTATTGAAATTCACTCGGAGGTGTATTCAAGAACTTGCCTGAATTGTTCTTTTTTAATTTCCTTATAAAGTGTGTGTAGATTTTCTGAGTTCCACAATCAAAAAAAAAAAGGATTCACCCGTTTATCGCATGAAATTTTTTTTGTGAGAAATGCATGGAACTCAAAAGTTTGTCTGGCGTTGAAATTCTTGTTTTGAGCATACTTCATATGGAGCAAATGCACAACACCGTCAGATAAAAAAATTACCAAAAATCAAGGGTATTTTCTTAACTTAACTTAAAACTTTTCTAAAAATTCTGAAGAAAGTTTAAAATTTAGGTAAATATTTTTATAATTTTTTACAAAGTTTGAAATACGCATTTGTATGCAGTTTATTATATAATGAGCTGTACTTTTATAAAAAATATTAAAGCTTAAAAAAAAAAACAAAACAAATGTAGCCAAAACATAAAAGATAAGACGTTTCTATTATTTTATTTTATTAAAACTTTATTGAAAAATTGCTTACAGTAACAAAAAGTTACCACTTATAATATGATAAAATAAATACTGCATGCATGTACATGGGTCTTTACACCTACATGATTTTCGAATATTCGGGTGTTGTGATTCTATTTTGTATTTAGTTTACAACAATAACAATAAAATACACTAGAGAATAGTAATTTTCAAACAACTAACTCGATAAAGGGCAAATGTGAACACCCACAATGTATGTATGTATTTAAAATGTGCTCAACAATTCTACATACTTACACATATGCATACATATGTACATATATATATGTATACTTATTTAATTAACAACACAAACAAAGAAGTTACAACTCAATACCATTTCTTTGTTTTCATGAACAAATGCGCAGTTGTAACGATTAGCTAATGATACATATGACGAAATATTAATTGAAATCGTAAGCTCCCTACCATGCACATATAATGAATCACTATAATTGTGGAATGACATTACCTTATTGCTATTAAAGTATATACATACTATGTTTATATTAAGGTGTTCCGAAAATAAACAAGAAAATCAAGTGATTGGAATTTTCCTGCTGCCACCCACAAGAATTATAGAAAATGAGAAAAAAGTAACCCGCATTGGGTAATTCGAAATCGGTTAGCGTTTAGTGGTGCCGCCGGGGCTTTGAAGTTTTCCATACATGTACATATGTGTGTACATACAAAGGGTGGTTAAAAAAAAAAAAAGTTAATGCTCTCACCTCCTAGGATCCCTCCCTCCTAGGTGATAAGTAAAATTTAGGTTAAATAAATTACATCGAACGAGAAATTTTAAAAAAAGTTTTGTTAAAAAGTTTTTTTTGTTTATTTTAATTTTCAATCATAATATCTTTTTCACAAGATTATTTAGAAATTATAATGTATAAGAAACTATGCAAATCTTTTCGCCAACGCACAAAGGAGTATTTGCATAGTGAAACCGGTCAAAATGATTTGAAATTAAAGAAAACACGCAACTTAATCATAATTAGGCATTTATATGAGAAAAAAAGGCTAATTACCAGGGACCGGATTTTTAGAACCTAAAAACCTATTACAAAGGGAAAATGAAATAGCGAAAGGCAGGAAAAGGCACTAGAAATTGCAAAAAGGGCAAAAGAAGGCACTAAAAAAAGACGAAAACCGAAAAAGAAGAAGAATCAAGAAATACATTTATTTTAGAAATGTTTATATTACAAGTAAAAAGAGAAAAACTATGAACTAGTTTCATTATATCAAAAATTTGTACTTTGAATCTTTGACTATTTTCTCCTTTCGAGTTTTTAACTCACAAATAACTTTAATCTCTATAGTGCAGTAACATTGAACCACAAAAGGCGTTTTGAAGTTTTCTGCCAGCATTTTCATTCGATTTTCGCGAAGAAAAGCCTTAAATGTATTACATGTGCGCTCGGCGTGAGTTGACACAAATGGCGTTCAATTTAAATGTGAAACGTTTGAAACTTTTTTTTTATATATAGAAAAGGCAAAAAAAGCCAACATCAAATGAACATGTATGGAATCAGGAAAAGCTAAATCCATAAAATCCGTTCCATGCTAATTACATTTATCTTAAAGTTTCAACAGACGGCAGCGTTGATCCGGACTAACTCGGACTTAATCCGGATCAACTGCAGTTAATTCCCGAGCTGATCCGGATCAACGCTGCCGTCTGTTTATGCTTTTGGGATAATTTTCGTGACATATTTATCCATCGAATGCCAGAAGAAAAATTAAAAAAATTACAGGTTCTTTACAAAAAAAAATCAAGTTACTGATGAAGAAAATCGATGGATAAATAT
>NW_016197292.1:0-2827 GCF_001687245.7 Rhagoletis zephyria | reverse complement strand
ATAGCCATAGGCGAAAATTTGATATATTTTATAAATAAGTTTAAGCGCATTTAAAAAATGTAGCCTAGTTTTAGGCAGTAATTGTGGCAGAAAAACTTTATTTTGAAAATAACACAGAATTTTGAGGTCTAGAAAAGACAAGGGTAATAAATGGCTAAAAATTGCAGAAAGCGGAAGAAAGCCTTGAAGTATTTTGCCTACTTGTAGGCGCTGCTGACGAAAAGCAACTGCAAAACGAAGCATACTGCACGCACTTTTAAAAGTATGTCTTTTAAGTCAAAAAAATTTCGACCACTATATACATATATATTAAATATATATATATATATGTAAACAAATAAATACAAGTTCCCGAAAAAAATATGGTATGCTTTTGAGCGCAATACTTAATTTTTAAAAATTTTGTCGACAGTTTTATCTCCAAACGCATTAAAAAATAATATATGTAAAAGAGTTGATTGAGGAACTAGAAAATCTATTACAATACTTTGCCTACTTTTAGGCAAAATTTTCAGAAAGCAGCTAAAGTACTCAAACAAAAATAGTACCGAAAAAGTGCATTTAGTTACATGCGCACTGAAACCTTCGCATGCTTTTAGGCGCCAGTCATTAGAGTATAGAACTCAAAAACTGGTATTTTGTAAAATCAACCTTTGAAAAGTTACTAGTTGGCACAAAAAGTTACGCTCTAGATTTAGCGGATCTTTTTTAAAACATGTGTTAAAAATTTAATATAATTTTAGGCGCTTGGTGCGCGAGTAGCTACAAAAAAGGTGTCTTGTGACAAATGGTTTTCGAAAAAGTATTCGGACCTTGCTCTAAGTGTTGTTTTATTACGAAAACAAGATAACATCCACAATATTCTCTTGATAATATGGTATAATTTTAGGCGCTTAATCGAAAACTTAATTTTTTAGCATTAGTTTAAAATACATAGCGGATAAGTGGCACGATAGTGTCACTTAAAAAAAAAAAAACTTGTATTTTTTTGAAAAAATGCACAGAAACTGTAGTGAAATTTTAGGCTCAAAACGTCTTTAGCTGGAGTTTTAAAAAGTTAACGTAGCAATTGTTTGCTTGTTTTAATGAACTGCGTGTTTTAAGTCTTCCAAACGTTTAAAAGCTCAACATTTTCAAAGCTTTTAGTCGCTTTTCTCTGAACTATGCCAAAGAGTAACGAAAAATTTCGCTTTCCAAATCTAAGCAAAAGTCTTTTAGTAGAACTGAGCATGCTAATTAAATTTAAATTAAAATTACCAAAATTTGCCACCTACTTTCAGGCGCAAAGCAACTCACAAAGCACATCGCTTAAGTATCTTTGTCACTAATCACCTCAAAATCACTTCAAATTGCATTACCAATACTCACCGCAAAACTTACACCTCAAATTGCATTGCCTACTTTTCGGCACAACTCGTACGCAATCGTTCAGAATTCATGCCCGTCAAACATTTGCATTGCATTTCCCTGAGCGTGCTAACTGCATTAAATCACATCAGCGCCTACGATAACCCCAGCCGACGAGCACGAACAAACAGCAAATTGCTATAGCCTACCAACAGGCGCATTAACGACCAATCGCAGCAATCAACACAACACAATTTTGGCCACAATTATGCATGGAATTCAGGGCTACTTGTGGTCACACAAACAAACAAGCAACTGCCGGCCGAGGCATTAATTGCTTAGCCGCCCACCAACGACAAGCGTAGAGTACTTGGCGTANCCCAGAGTATGACACGTTTGAGCATTGTACACGCATACACGCGTGCTTGGTATTTAGTAGTGATTTGTTTTAACGGTAGCTTACTTGAGCTATGTGTGTGGTTTTGGAGCAGAGATTGAGTGGGTTTCTTAGTATCCGTGCGGGATTTTACATGGACTGGCTGGTTTTCTATTTACTGTTTATTAACTGCCTGTCTGTTGAAGTTTTCGCTTGAACAGTTTCTATGATTTTGCGAGTGGCCCTTGAGCTTCAAACTTACTTACTTCGTACTCGAAGAGAGCGACGATAATTGTTCATTTGACGTCTGTGACATCACACCAACGGTGCAGCTCTGCTCGATATGATGTTGGACCTTTAATAGGGAGGAATCTCACACAGTCTATTACTAGATAGGAAGATAGCAATCACCAACGATCTTGTCCAGTAAATAAAACTAAGCTAGATCAAATTTTGATAACTAAGCCCCAAACCGAAGCTTTGAAGAGATATTAATATCCTTATCATCCCTGGAAGCAATCTACTAGAGGCAGACGTTGCTTGCCCTACATATTTTCCTCAGCAGCTCACGAAATTAGATCTAACATCTAACGCGGGACTAAGAAAGATGGAAAATATTATTCAAAGTCCCTTAGTAGGGGGTAATACTTTCAAGACTGTCATTAATTGTGTGCTCTCCACCAAACTGGATCGAGGGAATTTCTAAGGTAGAGCATACCAAAAAAGCCGATGAGCTTCTTCTACAATCCACTTGAGATTGCAGCGCGAATGCTTGTTGTGCTGTTGGTATAGCCAAGAGCCTACGCCTGTCGACTGAAATTTATCTTAACCTTAGCCATTCGGAAACTACTCTCCAATGTAGAAGATTGGCGAGCTACTGAATCAAAACTTCTTGCGTTAAATCAGAAGTGTCACTCTGATAACCACGATTGCCCAACTCAGCTGAAGTTCCCTTAGAACTGGGCAAGCGGATCTAGTGGCTCGTCGCGGATGTAGACAATTGGCGAGTTACTAAGAAACATGTTTTGGCGATATATCAGAAATGTTACTTAGTAGCCGGGGGGGTGAAATAACACAAACGGCAATAACGCAAATTTGTGTTAT
>NW_016197291.1:0-2828 GCF_001687245.7 Rhagoletis zephyria | reverse complement strand
CACCCAAATTGCCCGTATAGGCCTACTCATAATACCATTTTTGTGGCTTTGCTGGCGCGACGTTGTGTAATAAATAGAAAGAAAATTTTTTAAATTTCTTCCCATGAGTTTTTGTCTTCCGTAATAAGCATCTTTAGCCAGTTAACCAGCGTGAAGTATTACTTTGTTAATCACCTATAAGTGGTCATAATGAGTGGCTAAATTGCTTGATTTCATTACATATGAGGAGAAACAAAGTAATAAAACAATGCCATTTTGTGACATAATAAATAAGTGATTATATTTGAGTATTTAATTAATGGCATTATGTTATTTTCGCCATAGCCGAGTGGTTGGAGGTTGCTACGAACGCTACATAGAGCCAGGTTCGATGCCTCGGCCGCGGAATACCCGAGGATAACAGAAAAAGTTGATCCTAACCAATAACAAAGCTGTTGGGTTTTGGCCGATGAAGTTGAACTATTAGGAGACGCTATAAGATGCAGTTAGGAGCTCATTTAAACAAACGAGGTAATAATTAACATAGAAAGTTTTACTAAAGCTCCTTCGATATGACCTAGATAACTTTTCTTTTTTTTATGTTATGGGTGCGAATTTTAATTGGATATTCTAACTAGTTATTTCTTTTAATATTTCTTCTATTATATTTTACTAAACTACTCACAACGTTCACTCGCAATACCGTAGAGACTATGTGCAAACCACAGCGGTAATTAAAATCACTAAATTTGGCTACATCATCAAACAAAAGAACTGATTCTATTCATTCGTGCATTTATTTAATAAGGCTTGGTTCAAATGGTGCCGATTGATTGACAAATAGACTAACAAAAATAAATACATACCTACATACATGNTAATTGGATATTCTAACTAGTTATTTCTTTTAATATTTCTTCTATTATATATTACTAAACTACTCACAACGTTCACTTTCAGTACCGTAGAGACTATGTGCCAACCACAGCGGTAATTAAAATCACTAAATATGGCTACATCATCAAACAAAAGAACCGATTCTATTCATTCGCGCATTTATTTAATAAGGCTTGGTTCAAATGGTGCCGATTGATTGACAAATAGACTAACAAAAATAAATACATACCTACATACATATTAAGTAACCAATGAGATTTGAAAATATTTTATTGATTTTTTTTTACAAACGCATATGGAATGATTTGATGCTGTTTACTTGTGATGGAGGAGCTTAAGGCATGCACACATAAGGCAATAAAATACTGTTATGTACGATAAAAACAAATACAAGTGATATAATCTATATCTATATCTAAGTGACATTCGGACCAGTTTTGGCTATTTTGCTTTTCTTTATTTATTGTTTATTATATTTTTTTATGAAAGTCTAGCCCATTGGGCCTTATGNTTTTTACAAACGCATATGGAATGATTTGATGCTGTTTACTTGTGATGGAGGAGCTTAAGGCATGCACACATAAGGCAATAAAATACTGTTATGTACGATAAAAACAAATACAAGTGATATAATCTATATCTATATCTAAGTGACATTCGGACCAGTTTTGGCTATTTTGCTTTTCTTTATTCATTGTTTATTATATTTTTTATGAAAGTCTAGCCCATTGGGCCTTATAAATAAAAACTAAGCAACTGCGTTTTGTTAAAATTTCAAACCTTTTACTGAAATTTATTTGGAAAAATCGAATTAAAGGTCTGAAATTTTGAGAAAAAGCTAGTGCTTTAATTTATTCTTAAGGTCCATTATATGCACACAAGCATATATACATTTGTATGGTACAAATTTACATTTCATAATTTGTACAAAAATTATTAAAATGCAATAAACTTTACTTTTTATTTAGAATTTTTAGAAAAATTTCAGATATGCAATTTTATAGCCCTTTGCGTTTTACTACAGTGCAAGTTTCAAGGCGCATTTCTTTATAATAATTTTTTTGGCTGACGGTGATGTGCGTTTTCTTAGACTTCAAGTATGTCCGACAACTTATTTTATATGGAAGAAAGTGCCTCGCACCGTCAGTAAAAAAATTATTAAAAATCAACATCTGAATAAAAAGTTTGAAATTTTTGGCTGTAATAGGTAAAGTTTGTTGAAAAACAGCTGCAAACCAACTTTTAAAGCACCTAAGGAAGAACAGAAATTTTCTTAAGTAGGACTTTGTATGAAGACGTTTTTGCTTTGGGAGGACATAACTTTCGTTTAATTTCTCGAAAAAATGAGCGCAAAAGGCTTTTATGCATTTTAATAAATTAGTTTATTAAAAAAAAATTAACTATGACAATTTTTATTTATTAATCTCGGTGCCCAGCACAAAAAAAAATAAAACTCAAGTTTTAGTTTAATTAGTTTTTATTATCGATATTTCGACCTCTATCTGAGATCGTCCACAGGACTGTTAACCAGGGACCGAGAATAAAAGGTATCATCGAAACGAAATGCCATTCACCGAGTTTGGTAGATATTGATAAATCGTTTACCGAGATACACATTTTTGGTCATAAGTGGGCGGAGCCACGCTTAAAATCCAAAAATTTATAATAATCTAATTTTCTGCTCAGTGGTCACTGCAATAATCGATTTTGAGTCAATTAGCTTCAGTAGTTACTGATTTATCGCTGTTTTCGTGTTTCTGTAAATTACCGTTATATGGGAGTTGGGCGTGACTATTACCCGATTTCAAAGATTTTCAAGATATTTCTTAGCTGGATCCCAGGAAAGGCTCGTACTGAGTTTGGTAAGGATTGGTGAAGCGGCTACTAATATACAGTATTTCATCATAAGTGGGCGGGGTCACGCACCTTTTCCAAAAATTTCATAATAATAT
>NW_016197290.1:0-2828 GCF_001687245.7 Rhagoletis zephyria | reverse complement strand
TTCTTTAGTTTTATAGCAGTTACTACAAAAATGTATTGCCTAGTCACATTCATTTTAAGTAGCTGAATTCGCAACTAACTAACGTAGGTACTAGGTGTGAAGGAAAGTAATAAAATGTTACGAAGCGAGTAGATAACAAAGTTAGGCAGCGAGCAGCTACGTTCGCAGCATCCTAAGTTGTAGATGCTGTGTATCAGATCAGATGAACGATCAAATGGAAAGAGCATGTGTGTTAGCATGGGTGCACGATCGAATGCGAACGATTTTACTGTATTGATTTTTGTACTACACAAAGTCATTCATGCGAAGGCAGCCATCGCTGTGTGGGAATAGTCATGGAAGTTGTTATGCTCCGCAGATGAAAAGTGAGGTAGAAAGTATTAATAATATACACTACCTGGTGGCCCACTGGGTACAAATGCACTTGAAGCGCATGCATATTCACCCACCCAACTGACATCAGCTGCCAACTGCAATTTAATAATTGATAAATTAAATCCATAAATTCTCACAAATACAACTCGGAAATATGTTAAAACATGCACTCTGAAGTGAACAACAACAGCTACAAATACACCGATGCATTCGTATGCACTTGTAAATATGTAGTATGTATTTATGTATGTTCGTAAACCAGCTGTCGTGCAGCTCAACTCGTTGCAACGCAATGCAGTCCAGCTCAACATCCGACGTTGACATATTAAAGTGACTCAAATCGCTTGACCGACCACCGCACTCTATACAACGTTTCTGCTGTACGTGCGTGCGTATGTACAAGTAAGTGCGAGCATGTATGTATATGTACATATTCTCTATGCAAAACCTCTTTCTGGCAGTGACGTCTATACTCGAAACGGCATGTGTATGATTATCTTTTACATACATATGTTTGTAAACTCAGCGTCACGTTTTCCAAAATGTCGACCAAATCCAGACTAACCCATAAAAGCGTATACCAGCAAGCTCTAGATGAACTCCAATATAGTTATTTTTCTTCTTCTTCATTAGCACTATAATCAACCATATGGAAAGGGCTCTATAGACAATAGATTCCTGGGTCGTAAGTTGTTCTCTTGGCGCAAACCCTGAAAAAACTGACATTATGCTTTTCACAAATAAAATCAAATTACCCAATTTTATTAAACCAAGGTCCCGAGGAATTGATCTGTATCAGTCAAACAAAGTGAAATACTTTGGAGCTGTTCTGGGTTGCCACTTACCTTTGTTTTTGTGTACCAAAGACTCTACCAGAATGTAAAAAATTTACAAAAATATGTTTTAGCTATAGATTTAATTATTGAAATATTTTACAAATACACGTTGGTGATATATTTAATAAATAATTTTTGGCGTATATTGTGAACTCTTTTATAATGCTGGAACCAAGGCTGCCAACCATACTTAGCTATGAAGTGCCATATTGAGGATAAAAAAGTGCCAAAAAAGGTGCCATTCTTTTAAGTTGTTGACATTTAGCATACAAATTGGAAACACATTCCTAAAACAAAAGTTCAATGCCAAAGTAAGATAAACCAGTTGTATACACTATAGAAATTAAGAAAATTTTGTTGAACAAAAGAAGTACACGCATAGGATTTCACAAAAATGCTTGTTGACTTTGTGCCAAATTGAAAAATTAAGTGCCATTTGAAGTAAAATAGAGCCAAAAATAGCACGGTTTGCGACAAGATGGCAACCCTGGCTGGAACATACTCTCTTTAAGAAAAAAATCTCTGTAAAAACCGACAGACTGTTTCTTTATGATAAACTTAGTTGAGCGAATAAACTCGAACTATATATGTAGATCTATAATTGGGTTTGCCCTATAAAAGTTCACTCCAACCTTAGAGCACTTGTAAAGTTAAACGTTTTAGGGGGTGGCATGTCTCAGATTCGGGTCATGGACGATATCGTTGCCCGAAATGTAAGAGTCTTAGACCTATGATTCGTGGGAAATCGAATAATATATTCCAGCCACAGAAACTGCAGTCCAGTCAGGTAGCCTGTGAAAGTGCTCAGGCCTTCTGGACTACAATTCAAAAGTCGTTGCAAGACCTTAACGTGTTATGCATGCTTAATCAAAAAATCAATAGAGTCTTTCAGTTGAACCATTTATTCAGGGTGTACTCTAGATACTTCCCCTCTTGCGATGACTAAATCTTCGAAATTTCCGGTTGGGATTACGCCACGCTGACTTTCCTTCTTTTGGTGAAGTTAACGATGGTGGATTTTAGTGCAACTATTGATAGACCCTTTTCAGAGTACCAAGTCTCAATCAGCTTTAAGGCTGCCTGCAATCTTGAGGCGATGTTGCAACCACCACATAAATGAACAGGTTATCTGCATAGTCAAAAGATTTGTCTGTTAAATTTTCCAGAGCCTCTTGCCTACTGCCTCCTAATTCCTACTGCCTTATAGTTCTGGATTCAACATACATACTTTTCATAAATGCAGAATTTATATGTATTAAAATATGCTTTCTTGCCATGACCTTGGATTTTTCTTTGCTTCGTATGATGTGCTATGAAACGCAGCTGCAATGTCAAGGAACGCTCAAATGGCTGTTAGGTTGTACTACAGTACCCTCCAATCAACTNGCGAGATCTCAAAAATGTACCGGTTCTAAATGTTATGTACCAGTGTACCAAACGGAGAAAAATGAACCAAAAACGGTACATTTCGGTCAAAATGGCAACGACACCCATAGATATCGGTGGTTCTTTATGCAGCTAAGAGAATGTTATAGCCTATTTCCACCAAAATCTAAGCTGCTTTAATGGCTCAGATAAGTACCAATTATTTTACCAATTATTTTAGCAATGCCTATT
>NW_016197289.1:0-2828 GCF_001687245.7 Rhagoletis zephyria | reverse complement strand
GCCTGCAGACCAAGACGAAGGCGCTGGACTGTTCCTTTTTCTATGAATCGACATACTTTAACCATTGTTGACGCTATTTCCATTTGAATGAAGAAATAGCGTCAATGACTTTATTTCCAAATTTTTGTTGACTTTATTTCGCTTTTGAAAAGGTAATANTGAATGAAGAAATAGCGTCAATGACTTTATTTCCAAATTTTTGTTGACTTTATTTCGCTTTTGAAAAGGTAATAATGTCAATTCACTTTATTTCGCACCAGGGTGGGAAATAAAGTCAATGGATCTTATTTCCATTGACCTTATTACCTGTCACCCAAAATCATGTTTGCGCCTAATCATAAAAGCTTCATGAATCGAAGCGTCCAACATTGAAAAGCGCTTGCAGTTTTGAAATCGTCATTTGTTTACTTTTTTGTGTTGGAAATAAAATTTATTTGTCAATTCAATAGAAAATAATTGGAAATGAACGACTTCGTGCTAAAATTTCGTGCAAATTGCATTAAACCACAAGCGTTTACGCAATATTTCGGAGCAGAAATATTTGCGGAAATGCGTGTTGTGAAAGAACGGCCAAAAAATTTGTTATGTGTAGAAAGCGTTTATTAGCTGGTGACTTATGCAGGGCGTGCAAGTGTGCAGAAGTCGAGTCGTCATGCATTCGTTTCGGTATGATGAAACGACTACTTTACTTTGATTAGGCGCATAATGTGCCGAGTGCCTAACGTACAATATAGTTTATTTTCGTACACTGGTATGGACTCTAGAGGAATATGATTAGGGTTGCCAGACGTATTGCTTTTGGGAGTAAACGTACTCCTTTTTATTGTAATGTACTCCCTTGTACTTCCAAAAAAAATCTGGAAATGTACTCCTTTCTTAGTTTTGTACTTCTTTTGTACTCCTTTTTCCAGCTATTAATATTTTATCATATACAGGGCGTCAAATAATAACTGTTGCACAGGTTTTTTTGAAAAATAAAAGGGAACTTTATAGATTTTGCGAAAAACGTAGTTTATTGTTAATTATCCACAGATTTTACTTAAATTTTATTAATAAGTTTTTAAATTTTAACCTTCATTTGCGTTTACCAGCGGTAAACACTTTGAGAGAAAAGCTCAAGCGGCACGCAAGTCTTCGTCGGTTACTTTATTACATATCGTCACTAGACACGAATAAAGGCGCGAGCTCAAAAAATGACGGCGAAAAAAGACGCATAAAAAAACTTCAGCGTCAAAGACTCTTAACATACTTCCCCGAAGTTTTCATAAGCATCTTTTTTCCCAAAATTTTTTTACGCGCCTTTTTTCGCGGTCAAAACACTAGCGCGCCTTTATTCGTGTGTAGTGACGATATCTTCTGTCCCCATAGGCTAATTTTCTCCATTTGGCTCCTTTATACTCCGGCTTTTGTCCAACGTAAGGCCTCATACTCAGCAATCGAAAAGACTCGGAACTGGTGACTAGGAGGCCATTCATTCGACCAATCCTATACCATTCCCACGACAGCCGGTTCTACGTACCGGAATGACTCGGGTTTCACCCGACTAAGGGCTGTTGTTTCGGTGATCTAACCCCGTTTAGGTCGGCGAAGTATCTTAGAAGTTGTCCGTCCATAGGGCTACATTCACTATGCATTCTCCTACTCAGGGCTGGCATCGAGTCAAACCCTGGGCCAGAAACATACACCTGCTGTGTATGCCGAAGACGATTACACCACAACTCCACCTCAGTCAAGTGTAATGCCTGCGAGGGGTGGAGTCACCTCAGGGTCTGCTCGGGACTACGGACACATAGACAGTGGACCACGTCGTACGTGGCCCCCTGTTGCTCAAACAGAGCAGCCTCCACGGCTAACCATAGTCCGCCCGATCAGCCCCACACACTCACACAGCAGCCACACACAGTCACCACAACACAACAACATAATAACACCACAGACCGTACCACAGCCACCACAAACCACATAACACACACAACCGCACCACCACCCACACGCCGCCGCCAACAACTCCTGGTTCCCCCTACAATCTGCACGGTATGTCAGACCAGAATATTCCGTAATGTGACATCAGTCAAGTGCAACACCTGCCTTGGCTGGTGCCACTTTAGGGCATGCTCAGGTCTTCGTACCACGCGAGATTGGACGGGGAACTTCGAGGGCCCGTGTTGCGCTGCTCGGTCGCAGATTTCAATTGCGACGCCCCCCACCACCACCACAGGGCGGCAATCACCTCAGCAGCACACACAGCCAACGGCGGCAAGAACATACACCTCACTTACACCCCACATCACGACACGTCTCCCGAACCACATGAAGCTCCTTCAATTCAACTGTAACGGGCTACAGAGCAAGATTGAGGAGATAACCGTCTTCATGTGTCGGCATGGTATATTAATAGCTGCGGTCCAAGAGACGAAGTTGCACAGCAATTCAACTTTGTTGAATTGCGCCGGGTACAACGTGCACCGTCGAGATCGCGAGCGAGATAATGGTGGTGGCTTAGCGTTCATCACGCACCACACCGTGCAGTATCGTCTTATCGAAGCAGACATCGACCGCAGAGATACCACCCTAGAATGTCAGGGCATCGCTATCCGGTCAGGCGATGTCGAGCTCGAAATATTTAACATATACATACCCCCTGTCACCTGCTGCCCGGAAGGATATCACCCTGATATAGGTGCGCTCCTCAGAGGTGACTTTAATGCGCACCACGATCTTTGGCACTCAAGCCTGTCAAACGATCGTAGGGGAACAGACTTGGCTGAGCAGATAGACGATTCGACATTCTGCACAATGAACGACGACGCACCCACCAGGATTATGGG
>NW_016197288.1:2570-2828 GCF_001687245.7 Rhagoletis zephyria | reverse complement strand
AGTCCAGACCTTGAATGTGAAGAAGACGATACTGACGGTTCAGCAGATGCGGAGTCGTCCTAAAGGACGAAAGCCAGGAAAGGCCGAGCTGTCAAAAACGGGAGTCGTGTGTGAGATAGCGAGTAAAGCGGACGTTCAATCGCGAGATCTGCGAACAATCTCTCAATAGCATTAGTTTCGATTTACTTCAACTTTGTATTTTATATTTGAAATAAAACTCTTCTTTAATTGGTAAAGAAGCCGATTCTGTTTTCTACA
>NW_016197288.1:0-2542 GCF_001687245.7 Rhagoletis zephyria | reverse complement strand
AAAAATTCTGAAGTAATCAAAAATTTTCTTTTTGATTTACATAAATTGAAAAAGAACTTAATTCAATAATTTCAAAAATAACAAAGTACAAAAATGAACAAAGTACAATAGTAAATAGTATTAACACTACACTCATCATAGGCGAAACAGCCCTTAACGCAACAGCTGCGATATCCCTTTGATTCCGCACTGATATGCTGCGGAATAGTGTCTTCAGATCCTAATTATTATATATAGTATTATTAAATCCATGGTATCATCTTTCACGGGGCCTTCATCGTCGATTGTGTCAAGGGCAATAAAAAAAATTGGACTTCACACCTACATTGTATGTTTTCTGATTCAGCTGTTCAATTTCAATTTCCAATTTTCAATTCTTTTTTCGTTTATGATGGCACAACAACTTTACAATTATATTACAATTCTGGACAAAAGTGACATTCTAACGCGCTCTGCTCTGCAGTGTTTCCAAATGGTTTGATATATCCTTTGGATTTTTTTCGTTTTTTATTTTTACGTCTAAACCAGCAAATAAAAATTCGTAGTGTTGCCTGTATCTACTCTTCTTTTCCACAGCGGTATCTTGGTTCTTTTGCGGAAACGTTTTTGACATTGTTATCGTGCAGAACTAAACCAAATCCGGTCCCTGATTTTTTTTTACTTTTAGTTATATTTCTTTTGTTTATTTAATGTAATATTTTTTTATAAAAGTCTTGCTAGTTATACAAAAAAGCCATATATTTATGTAAATCCACATTTCAATCTTTGTTCAAAAATTATAAAAATTCAAAAAATTTTAAACTTTTTATTCATTTATGCAGTTTTACAGCCCATTAAATGTTAGTACAATAAAGTGTATGTTCCGAGTGGCTACAAAATACCGCTGATTTCTGGAATTTTTTTTTTTGTTTTTAATAACAATTAATAGAAGACGCTTTTAATAAGTTAGCATATAGTAAATGGTTTTTTTTTTTGTTAGGATGTATCCTTGAATAGCTATAGAAAGAGAGAGAAGATCTTCCCTAGTACTCCGTTATACCATCAGGGCCGTAGGTTGGGGCCTTGTAGAAAGCATTCGGCCGTTGATAGGGGCCTTGTAGCACTACTTTGGGCCATTGGTTGGGCCGTTGGTAGGACTGCGATTTTTTTATATTTTTTTTATTTTAAATTTGTACAAAATGTGCCGGACAATTCTTGATCTTGGAGAAATTTCTGACTATAGAGAGTGCAACAGAAAGTCGAAATCTATCAATGTGTAAATCTGCTATTTTTACTTCAGCATGTGTATTTTCATGATTACCTTCTTCCCTTTTTACGATTACTTCCTTTCTAATATGTAGCTTCTACCCAGGGCTACCACTTGGTAGAAGAAGTCTTTAAAACTTGGTATTACTTCAATCTATTCAGCGTTAAAGCGTACCGTTGAAACGGTACTATCGTATGAACAAATTGACAATTGACCGTTGGTTTTGGCCTTGTAGCAAACATTGGGCCGTAGGTTGGGGTCTTGTAGAAAACGTTTGGCCGTTGATAGGGTCCTTGTAGCAATTAGTTGGGCCGTAGGTGTGGACCTTGAAGCAAACTTTGGACCATTGGTTTAGTCCTTGTAACAATACTTTGAGCCGTTGGTTTGAGCAATTAGTGTGGTCGTTGGTTTGAGCCTTGTAGCTGCGATTTTTTTAATTTTTTATTTTTTTTAAACTTGTTATAAAAGCTTTTTACAAAATGTGTCGGAAAATTTTTCATGTATAGCACGGAAAAATTATCAGAGGCATGTATTTGGCGTTGGCAAATCAAGCAAATAAAATGAGATTTAGATAAACTTCCACAAATACAATTATTTTTCGATTAACTTCGAACGCAATTAGTTTTGCACACAGATGAGTCAGGGGGGATTTTATAGGATCATCATATTTGCAACAGGTTCTGTCAATTCACTATTATTCTCCATTTGTATATACATATTTTTTTAAAAATCGGTTCACTAACATTTTTGCTCGTGTCCATATGTTCTTCAGCCCAATTTCCTAATGCAAAATTTTGATTGTGTACATATTCTTTTGAAATCCTCTCGTCAACTATTATCTTATAGGACGCTTCGCTAGGGAGTTTCTATGCTTTTGTCGCAATTTGTCATAAATATTTTCCTTTTCGTCTGCTACAAATTTAAGACATCCATCATAAGGGTCCATACGCTTTTCAACTGTTACACCCACTCTAGTTGTTGTGCCTTGTTTTTTGTTGAGCTCCATGCTTAATTTTTCTAAACTCACTTTCATCAGGTGCACTTGAGCCTGGCCGAGCGTTGTCAACACCAATTTTTTATTAAATATTGCTGTCCACATTGGAATGTGCTTGCATTCGCTTAATGTTTGTTCAGCTATTTTTACATCAGCATGTGCATTTTCATGATTACCTTCTTCTTTTACGATTACTTCCTTTCTAAAAGCTTCTACCCAGGCCTACCACTTGGTATAAGAAGTCTTTAAAATATGTTTGGTATTACTTCAATCTTTTCAGTAGCCCCAGTTGGGACCTGATG
>NW_016197287.1:0-2828 GCF_001687245.7 Rhagoletis zephyria | reverse complement strand
AAAATAGTAAAGAAAATTTTGGTGGTGCTAGCAGGGTTTGCAAAATTTTTAGTAAAAAAAAATTCGACTCGAAATCTAGTAAATTTGGCAAATTATTGAAACTTATTCATAAACTCGTTGAGCTATAGCTGGTCAATGTAAAAATTTTGTAGAATTTTCGTGATAAAAATTTATTTTTTTTTCAAACCCTGCCATCGACCTTTCATAATGTGCTTAAAATTTGGAAACGATCGTAGATAGCTTTTATTTGTGCTTAGAACAAAATAAAGGTGTGTCCCATGTTGTTGATGTTGTTTTTAAGAACCACCCTAATACATACATATACAGGCCCACTAATATACAAGCACACGCAGCTGCTGATTTTTTTAAACTCATTTTACATCGCTTTGTTTTCAGCAATTAACTTTTAGTGTTGGCTCATCGCTTGGTTACGATTGCCACGCTTTTGAGGTTGAAAAAAAAAGTTATAACACAAATGGTTGCCATGAAATATTTACAAACACACACACACATGCTTGGATAAGCACAATAGGGGTATTCTCTGAGTCTTGCAAAGCCCTTGCACGGTGCACAGATTGCACGGTAAAAACCGGTTTTCGTATGGGACAGCTTTGCAAACCGTGCAATCCGTGCACCGTGCAAGGGCTTTGCAAGACTTAGAGAATAACCCTAATGTAGTACATATTTTTCGAGTGGCCTAAGTACTGTATGTGATATAGGATGCATAAAAAGTGCGCTCTACTTTTTCATTACTTAAATATTTTAATTTATTGTTGGCGAATAAGAAAAAATTAATTGAATTATATTGCAATAATGAAATGCTGCCCATTACAGCATGCGGTTTGTTAAATGTTGTGCGGCAATGTGGCAAGATTTGCTAATATGGATGCAAGTTTTTCACACTGACCATTTGTGCTATAGCTTTTTTACATTATAAAAGATATAATTTGTTTCATGCCCTAATTATTACAGTAATGCAAGTGTTAAGGTAAAAAAGTTTGCTGTTTATAATTTAATTATGTGCTTATTGCGGTCAGTGCCGCTAGTAAAATTATTTGCTGAAATGCGAGAGTGAGAGACTAGTTCAAAAAAAAAATAAATATTTTCCTAATCTAACTAATGGGGCACGACTGGATGTTGCCATGCAAATTAAATGATCTACAGTTTTACTCTAACGCCGAAAGCCAAATGATTAAAAAAAAAGTTTCATGATCGAAGTATAATCAGAGCTTAACCATCGCCTGAAGAGAGGAGGCAGCGCGTTGTTGGAAAACCCCTTTATTTCGTTCTACGGACGAAAACTGCGATTTACTAGTTTACTACGAATAGATTATTGCAACAATTACTTACCAGAAAATTGGATTGTTATGGATTTTTGAATAATATTGCCCACACATGTATATCTCGGTAACCGATTCACTAATTTCTACCAAACTCGGTGCACATGATAATCTTGACACGGAAAAGCAATTCGTTGAAAATTATTCAAACCGGACTAAAATTACACCCGCTTCCCATATAACGGTAAATTTCAAACATATGTAAACTACCATATTTCAACAACTGAGGACGCTAACTTACTACAAGTTAATAGTTTTTAGGAATTGGGCCTGACACCGCCCACTTTATGACTACAAGATGTATCTCGGTAACCACTTTATCGATTTCTACAAAACTTGGTCTCATTAAGTCTAACTCAGCATATTAACGAAAAATTTAAGAGATAGTTAATTAAAGCACTACGACCAGTAGTTCTATTGTGACATTAGCTCATCACAACACCTCAACTAGCCTTAGAGACTCTATAAATTGCAGAATATATTCCCCCGGGTAGAGAGTGTATATAGTCCTCTCTTGACCACAGGTGCCGTATGCTATAGAGGTCACCTCTTACCTGCAATGACCCGTCAAAATACCTGTAATGATTCTTAGTTTATCCTTGGAAAGATCCATGAGTAGCCTATTATCTCTTCAGATTGTGCCCTCCTAATACGCTTTCTATCTGGCGTACACCCATGGTGTTATGCCAGTGCAGCTCCCTCAGTTTGACATTTCCCTGTCTCAGCATTTCCTTTATGGTGTTGGGATCCACTGCAAGGAAGTGCTCAGGTCCTATCGGCGTCAAGGCAGCAGCCGCTCTGGTCAACTGACCAGCTTCCTCATTTCTTTTGACCCCCCTGTGCTCTAGTTCCCATATTAGTTGAATAGTATTAACCTCAGCAAGAGCATTAAGCCCATTTGTACACTCGAAAACCTAAGAGGACTTGACCTCGAAAGATGAAAGAGCTTGACTGTCGCTCACAATTAGCATCCTCCCACTCTCTCCTCTCACGATAATTTCTTTGAATGTTAATCTCAGTACACAGACTGATGGCATATATCTCCGCTTGAAAGATGCCAGGGAAGGTTGCCAAGGGCACCCGAAGCTACAGTCTGGGGCGATAAACGCTTGCTGCAGTCCCTTCAGGCATTTTAGAGCCACTCCAGGGCGCATTGCTATAAGTGTGCATCCTGAAATTTCTTGCGAAAACCATCACTTTGTTATTATTGCCCCTGGGGGAGAAGAATTATAAGGAGCTGGAAACCCAGCTTGTTCCTATTCCGAGACGTTAACACCTCGCCTTTGCCAAAATACTCTCCCGCAAAGAGTTCGCTTAGAAGCCTGTTCTACTGTAAGATTCAGTGGCTCGAGTTTGCCGCCGGCAAAAGGGCGCCTTGCTCCCGTAATGCAAACACACGTCAGCAGTTCAATCTTGGTAAGGGTCTGCCTTACCGATCGCAGAGTAGTCCTATAAATACAAGCCACCGCACCATAGGTCACTATTGGT
>NW_016197285.1:0-2828 GCF_001687245.7 Rhagoletis zephyria | reverse complement strand
AATGTTCGGCTCCGCCCGAACTTAGACTTTCTTACTTGTTTATATTGAAGCAAAGCACAAAATTCTTCTTTCATTTTTAATTTTTTTACTTTATTCCATGACTTATCAAACTTTAATTTTCCAAAGTTTTACTCCCCTTTTTCAATTTTGCTCATTGTTTGGGCCTCTGATTTTCAGCCTGGCTTGGGGTAATTGAACCCTCTAACCACTCTCCCGACGGCCCTGCTAACACGTAAGAGAACACCACAAATTTACAAATCTTACGTTTAAACGAATCCGAAATTTATCAATATGATTATTTATTGTACACCAGCCCGAATTGAGCACACCACTTTGAAATGAAAACAAAAATTGCTGGCCGATTGTTTAGCTGATTGCTTTTTTCTATCGAAACACAAAATACAAAAAACTTCAAAGTCTATAAAATTTAAGCGCTTTTGTTTATCTCATATACATGCACATACGGATAACTGTGAGTAGTCCCAACAAACCTAGATACACTGAAAATTAAGCAAATAAAAAAACTATGAAATGCGTTGCACTGATCGAAATTCATTTAAAAAAGGGTATACATGGCAAATAGACTTGCTGCGCTTATACGGAAGCAAAAAATTTTAAATATTGCTTTGCCATAACTTATTCATCGTCAAAGGTCCACAGTGTCGCGTATGTATATTCACACGCACAAGCTCACGCATATGTGACAGAAGCGGCAATGCTGAATTGCTGCAGCTGTCAAGTAATGGCCAAAACTAACAAAAGCGAATGTCGATCAAAGCGCTTGAAAAGCGACATCCATAGCCAGGCGTAAACTTTGGCATATCACCCTGCAGGAAATTCAGGTACCGGAAATAAACACTAAATACCAAAATTTTTATTTTTAGATATTTGCAAAATCGTTATTTTTTCTATAAAAGATAAGATTTTAATATATGTAAGCTTTTACTTTTTCTGTCAAATTCAATTGAGTTTTGTGATTTTGATTTTTTCGATCAAAAATAGTCGTTAAAAAAGTTATAATGGAGTCTGTGTTTTTATGAACGTTTTTAATCTTTTACGGTCTAAAAAATTCAAACTGAAAACAACCGTTATTGTATGATTTGAAAAAATAACAATCCAAAAATAACGATCATAACAGTTACGGCTTAAAGGAAATCACATCGGCATCACTAAAAAATTTAATGCACCGCAGTGCAGGAAAAATCGCCCACAATTTATAGCGCCGCCTAATGCGCCAATCCGAAAACGGCCCAACTGAAGAGAAAATGTGGAAACTTTTAAATTAAACCAAAAGAACACTTTTTGCAAAATACTCAAAATCTTCATGGTACTCCTACAAAACCTTCAAAGAAAGTTTCCCTCGAAAAGCACGATGACCCTTAACTTCATTTTTAAGTCATGGAAATCTCTTCTGGCATGCTACCCATTTCCTACAAGTAGTGTTAAGGTGCAACATTCATATGCATAGGTAGAATTTATTTGATGCCTGTCAAAATTTTTTTACCGATATCCACTCAGTGAGAGGTATTGCTGAGAAAGTGACTGAATTGTTTGATAACGCGTAGCGGATGTGAGGTAATGCGAAATTTTATATTTACTTTTTAATTTTCGCGTGTTCGTGCGCACGCTCTGCTTGTTTCCCACTGCGGATTGATGCGATTTATTTCCATTACCGTAAAATGCACCAAATTCGGTTGTGCTTTCCTTTGATAGCCACTTTTTTTTTAGTAGTTACCCTGCGCGTGCCATCGCCAATGGCAAGCTGGCTTCGACAGTTGGTTGTGGGCTTAACACACTATCTATTAAATTTACTTATATGTATGCATACACACAACCAATACCAATATAAAATATATCTACCCTGTAGGGAAATACCAAACTTGTGAACAAATTTCTAGTTCCGTACTGGCCCTTTATCGCCAAAAACGAACCACTCCGATAATAAATAGATCCGCACCAGCAAAATGTGGTACTTTTAAAGATACTTTTTAGCCGACTTCCAAAAAAGAAGAAGGTTATCAATTCGTCGGAATATTTTTTAATTTTGCTTAGATCCGATAATTGTATCATGAAGAAAATAACGGTACTCCTAAAATTTTATATGAGAATTGAAGTCGGTTTTGTTTTTTGCTTAAAAATTACTTTTGTATTTATTTTTCACAAATATTTATCGCTAGCTAAGAATAAATAAAAAGTTGCTGCTAAGTCCGCTTTTTCTAAAAACTTATTGTTATTGCAGAAGGCAAAACCAATTGAAAAAGCATCGTTTTCTAAAATATTGAAGTACCTATTTTATTTAAGACACCTTCTGTTCAGCGATAAACAAATTTACCAAGTCCAAAATAGTCACAGAAAATGTGAAAAGTCCAAAAGAATAAAAAAAATTTCATGAAAAATCTGTATATTAGGAGACGAATTTAGAAAAAGGGATGGAGGACGAACTATATCTCATCTGACGTATCTAGAACTAGTTCACAACTATCGAAAAAGGGATGCAGCAGGCGGCAATTGACACTTCGTAGGACATTGCAATGTTAAATTCGCCAGTTGTTTGCATGCAAAAGAGAATTAAATAAAGCGTACTAGTCATGGTTCCAAGTTCTCTAGTACCGAATCAGTTCGACACAGGTGCATTTTCCCACATGGTAATTATGTTCATCTCTACCCTGCTGCAGATAAGCTGCTGCATTTATTTATGTGCGCTGATAAATATGCAATGCTGTTGCTTTTTAAAAAAATTTCCATTTCAATTTATTTCGGTTTTCTTGCACTTCATTTTTTTTTTTTGTTTTGTGCACGCCATGACAGATTCATGTACATACATATTT
>NW_016197284.1:2631-2828 GCF_001687245.7 Rhagoletis zephyria | reverse complement strand
CAACTTGGAAAAGGCAGAACACACTTCGCGGTTTTTGTTACCGATGATGCACGAATTGCACGCTCTTGTAGTAAATTGTTCCTGAGCGGTTCAGTTCTGCAGCTCTTATTATCTTTTCCAACATCAGATTCAAAAAGTCACATGAAAGAGAGTCGCCCTGTCTGAAACCCCGTTTTGTGGCGAACGGCTCGGAGAGG
>NW_016197284.1:0-2610 GCF_001687245.7 Rhagoletis zephyria | reverse complement strand
GCTCGGAGAGGTCTTTCCCAATTCTGATGGAGCTGGTGGTATTGCTCAACGTCATTTTACACAGCCGTATGAATTTTGAGGGGATGCCAAATTCATACATAGCGGCATATAGGCAACTCCTTTTACCGCTATCAAAAGCGGCTTTAAAGTGGACAAATAGGAGGTGAGTGTCGATCCTTTTCTCGCGGGTCTTTTCCAAGATTTGGCGTATTGTGAATACCTGGTCTATGGTGGATTTGCCAGGTCTAAAGCCACACTGATAAGGACCAATCAGTTCATTGACGGTGGGCTTCAGTATTTCACACAATACGCTCGATAAGACCTTATAACCTATGCTTAGAAAGCTGATCCCGCGGTAGTTGGCGCGAATGGCGGGGTCACCTTTCTTTTGGATTGGGCAGAGCCAATTTAAATTCCAGTCGTCGGGCATGCGTTCATCTGACCATATTATGCACAATGCTATACGTACCTCGTAACAATAACTATGTAAACACAAATTCGAACATTTTGACACAGTAATTGTAACGGCGATTCGAACCCAAATTTGAAATCATAACCACTCTGGTCATCTTTGGAAAAATATCGCTAAACGAAAACGTACAAAATTTATGTTAGCCTATTAATGAACATACTCAGTAAGACTAGGAGGCTAAGATATAATCGCCTCGGCTCACATTTTATAAAGCCGTTGAAGGAGCATTTGGTGTGGATCCCAGCTGATTGCGTAACTTCAAAACAGATTGTGTTCGTTGAATCCAATCGGGTTGTCTTTAATAATTTAGGAACTTAAAATTTTCAATTCAACAAATACTTCAACAAAAAGGTCGATAAAATATGCTGGCAAAAAATATGTATCAATCACCTTTCGCCTTGAACAGAAATTTAGTTTTATATCAATTTACAATAAGATTATGTTTGTCTTTTCGTACTTAAGGAATGCGTTTGAAAAAATTGTCCATCACTAAATTTAAAAAAAATCTCCTAAACTAGTCCGATTGCAAAATAAAGGTTATATTTACTGCTTCTTTAATTCAAATTTTTATTATATATTTAAACTTGTTTCTGGCACCCCTTCCATTAAGGATTTTATGTTATTATCTGATAATTTTCGGGTTGCTCTTTTCCCGAAAATCTGCTACTTTCTTTGTTGGCTTGATTTTACTTTTGACCAATGCCCAGTATCTTTCGATTGGTCTGAGCTCTGGCAGATGGTTTTTTGAATACCACTCCAAAGTCAATTTGCTGTAATGACGAGAGGCTAGGTCCGGCCCAAAGAAAGCGGAAACATCATATTATCTTAGGAAAGGCTTTAGTCTTTTTTCCAAAACATTCCTTAATACATATATGTATATTTCTGAGTTTATTGTTCCCGTAGTTATAAAAGATCTTTCGCTACAGCTCCAGATTGCTTGCCAGACCCGGAATTTGCAAAGAAATTTTCTGCCTTTTAGACTTGAACGTTTCGTCCACATTACCCCACGAGTCTGCAATGTAATACTCCTCACCGGGAAGCTGCGAAAAGTCTGCTATGGATATGGAGGACGAGACGTAGTCCATGACGCAGCAATCGAATTTTTCAACGAAATTTGTTTTAGTTGTTTGGCTCGTTGTTTTGCCTCTGTGTTCATCACAGCGTTTCGGCCTGGAGCTTTTTGCACTTTGAACGTCTTGAGACCGGCCTCTTTTTTTTGTTTTGCCCCAAAGAATACCCGAAACATTCCACTTTCTGCGCCAGTTGGTGATGATTTTGTTTTTCTTATTTTGGTCACTGATCCTATTTTCTCTGCCGGAATCTGGCTTCCAACTAACAGCCAAGTTCTTCTTAAAGTTCCTCAACACTCTTGATACAGTTTTTGGGCTCACTTTTAGCTCCCGAGCAATTTTTTTAATGGCCACTGAGGGTGGTCTTGCAAACTTTTCACAATCGTTTTTCGTACTTCCAATTCGCTTGTCTCTTTAAATGAATAAAAGCAGCGTACAGTTTCATAAGTAAAAACACTATCAGCTGATTGCCAAAAAANAGTTTTTCAACTAAAAGGCTTTTTTTCTTCCCGTTTTTCTTGTACTTCCAAAATACAATATTGACCTAAGGTAGTTCTATTTCGAGCTGTCACAACGTACAACACCTTTCATTATTGCATCATGCAATAATACAAGGTTGTGTAATTTGTGACAGCTAAAATTTGACACTCCTTTATCTAGATTTGTATTTTGGAAGTAAAAGAAAGGGGAAGAATGTGATCGCATTTTGCGAAAACGGTAGTGGAATGGTACTACAAAAAGGACGCAAAGTATACAATTAGAAGTAAAATGTGTATTATTAATTCTATGCGAATTTGCAATATATTTGGTGTTTTAATTGAAATACTAATCAATACATAAAAGTATGCAATTTTGATTTAAGTTATTCGTCATTTCCGGGAACAAATCTAGAATACCGACCGTTCAGCTATGCAAAAACGAAAAATGCAGATCAATATAACTTTTTATGCTCATTTCAACCATGCCAAAATGATTTGGCGCAAGTAAAAAATGAAGAGGTTCTAGAAGGTTAAAGTTCAGTTTTTAGATATTTTAAATATTAATATCTTATGAACTTAATAACCGATT
>NW_016197283.1:0-2828 GCF_001687245.7 Rhagoletis zephyria | reverse complement strand
TTAGGATGAATTAGAAGCAATGAGTCAAATAAGTGACAACGTGTTGATTATTATTTTTTTTAATTTGCAACCTTTTTTGCGAGCTAGCTTCATATAAAAAACATCCGAAAGCGGCCAAAAAATTGATTTTCGTATTTATTATTTTTTAATTTTTATTTTTTGACACAAATACGTTCCTAAAAATTGCAGCGCAATCAGAGGAGAAAAAATATGACACTCATTAAAAATTTTCAGATTTTGAGCAAAAGTTCCAAAATTTTGTATGGTAATTACTCCTATTTCAAATTGAAATGACTTCAAACTTGATTAGATTATATATTTTGACATAACACCCGTTATCCAAAATACATGCGATTGTTGTTTTTGTATTGTTGCTATTACCTTGTATGAATTCGCATTGATTTGCGCATTAAAAAATTTCACACAGATTTCAGCAGATAACAGCAAGCCTGGAAAATTGATATACATACTAGAAAGAAGCTTGTTTCTCCATTAGGAGATATTTGTTGGAATTTACAAGAAGATATTTATTTATTTTTTTATTTTATTTTTTTTTGGTAATTTCTACCAATTTGGTTGTCGTGCTAGGGGCTGATTTTTGACGTTTTTTTTATACACAAATATATATTCTAACCAAGTTTGAAGTCATTTCGATTTGAAATAGATGTACTAATTGCCATACACAATTTTGGAGTTTTTGCTCAAAATCGAAAATTTTTTTATAAGTGGTAGGATTTGTTTTCTTCTTTGATAGCGATGAAATAAAAATTTAAAAGAAATGTATTTCCAACAAATTTTGGGCCACTTTCACACAAAAGTCATCGTTTTAGGTCTTTTTCGGAAATTTTCGGATGTTTTGGTACTGTACATACTAAAGCTTTGTTGAGTCACAAGAATAATATCAAATGCGTATTCCTAATATCAAAAAAAAAACTCCAATACGAATTTTTATTGCCATTGAAAATCCTAAAATTTCGCTCAAAAACGGGTAACGCCGTAAAACTTTAATTTGATATTAGGTATCTACGCGATTAAATAACCTTACCTGGAAAAATTGCTATCATCACTAAATTCGGCGTACCCGAAATGGCTTTACTAAGTAAGTCGTCGGCTTGTTCAAAATAAAGAGTTAGTCATTTTCGTGCACAATGTGTTCATACCATCGATTTCAAAAATAATTTTGTTCTGAATTATATCCAAAGGTCACATATGTATAATCTAGAAACACAGTCAGATCCACTGAATCTAGGATAATCGAAAAGGGATTTCGCGCCGGTGGCACTGCTTGACTGACAAATTTTTGGAACTTGCTCAGTACGAGTTATATACACGATTGCATATGGTTTCAAAAACAATTATATTTAACTTTTGTTCTCTAAACTCAACTACTAAAGTAAATATCATTGAAAATCCCCATCTAAAAATATTGTTCATAATAATCTTAGGCACAAACGTAAATAATAACAAAAAAAAACTACTTAACTAATTGCCTTAAAAAGTGTAAATACTTGAATTCAGCCGCAAATAAATACTAAGTCGCAGACGGTCAATAAACGCGCGCACAAATATAATGACGCACGAACGAAGGCATAATTACAAATATTAATTTATGTATGTAAGAGTAATTAAATATTACACATCCAGTTATGAGTTAAAACAAGAAATTAAATATTTGTAATGACGCAGGAAAAAGTGTGTTACTTAAGTATATACATATGTATATATATATATATATATATTTGTATGTATAAATGTGTTAACGCATAATACGTACGTGTCTGCAACAAATGCAATAATGAAAAATAAACAACGTTAGGCATACAGTAGGTGAGAAAAATTTGACAACAATTCTATAAACTGTATATTCCAATAAAATATAATTTACAAAAAGGACACTAAAGGTACAGTTAGTCTACACTTAATTTACGTAAGAAATCGTCAATGATTACTCAATACGTCAACTTAGCCAGAAGCGAAAATATTTTGTTTTTGTATTTTACTTTTCAGCTGCCACCTACAATAAGCCAAATCAAAAAAAAACCTGGACAAAAATACTAATAACATAGCTCTGAGACTGAGCAAATTTGAATTTTCTTGCCGTTGCATGGCTTTGTATTACTTGAGTTCACAAAATTTACGAAGTCTCATTTAACATTTACTTTTACTGCACACTGTGCATATGAAAGCACGCATACCTATTGCACTAGCAGATAGCGTAGCTTTAGCTGAAGCCATGCGTTGGGTTCGCGCCGTGTCTGGGTCCGAACACGTTTGACCTCTTAATAAAAATATAAAAAATGCGAGCAAAACAGAAAGCGCAGACTAGTAGGGAGTACTATCAACAGTGGCGGTCAAAAATGGATGAATGCTGTTTAGTTTTTTATATTTACAATGTCTTTTAAGCTATAATATTTTTAATACTTTTTTTTTATAAAAATATGGCACATGCCTTAATAAAAACGAGTACCAGATTGACCGAGCTTTGGCCGGAGTGCATACACTTTTTAAAGTTTTCAAGATTTGGATAGCTGTAAAAAAATATTTTTGAGAAAATAAAATTTAAATCTAATAAATATTATAAATGTGAAAGTTTGTATGTTTGGATGTTTGGGAAATCATCACGCGGAAACGACAGCACGGATTTCCATGAAANAGATTGGTTAATAGGCTATTTTTTTAAGAGTTGCCACCTGTTAAAAAAGTTTCATTTATTTAATATGCGGGAACGACTGAATGGATTTGGATGAACATTTGCACACAGATAGTTTATGACCCAGATTGGAAAATAGGCAACTTTTCTTAAGAGTTGCCACCTGTTAAAAAAGTTT
>NW_016197282.1:0-2828 GCF_001687245.7 Rhagoletis zephyria | reverse complement strand
ACCATGACCATGTTGAGTAGAAGTTAACAGGTTGAAAAGAATAATAAATTGTCGAAAATACGGGAAACATCTTGTCCCAGCTGAACGTATCAAATTTAATGCAAAATACGGGACATCCCGGCAACTACGGGCCATTTGGCAACGCTACATCACTTGCAGCAGAATATGTAAAAAAAAATGTAATGTTAAAAAAAGTAAATAAATAAACAAGTAAAAAAAAATTAAAAAAATTGTCCTCTTATTGATATATCATGCCCAAAAGTAGTTAGTGACAAGTTAGTTGAGATGTAATGCAGAGGTAACACCCCTTCAGTATTTCGAGCCACCGCCAAAGAAATTTAGTTTGATTTTCTCAAAGAAAATATGCAGATAATAGTGACCTTCAGTTCCTTCCTAAACAACTTCAAGTTAACTTATAGTTAGATACGTTTCCTGCAGGGTGTTAAGTACATATGCATATGCGAGCATGCCTGTTTATATGTACATATGTATGTATGGTCAGTGTTATTAGGTGCAGTGGTCACAGAGACTGGAGCAATATTATACAGAAGTGCACACAAGTATATATAACTATGTACTACATATGTATAATCATCTATACATAGGTATGTACATATGTACATGCAGTGAACATACATACGTACATATGTAAGTACATATGTAAAGTATAGAAGTATTAAGTGATGATGTGGCCGATTGTCAGTACAGATTGAGGTTCTGCTTTTAGTGACTGGTGGCGCAGGTTGGAGGCCGTCATTGCAGCTGTGTTGTTTGATGCTCATATTAAAAGATAATATTATGTACATTTGTGTGGATTTAAGTACATATGTATATATTAGGGTAGGTATATACTTACATATAATTATATCTGAATAAGTATATTCAAACATCGGTCGAACCAACTTTTCACAACCCAGCCAGAAAAAGATCCGAAAATCGATCCGAAAAAAGAACAAAAGTGGATGAAGTGCGGATTTTTGTCCGTTTACCGATTCATTTTTCGGATACTTTGACGATCCGGTACAGACAAGTACCAAAAATTGCTTGTAAAACTGATACTCTTTTGGCTGTTTTTTCTGAAATTTGTCTGATTGAATTTTTCGTTCAAATCAGCTTTCCTTCTGCACTTCACAGATGCTTTTTCATGGTTCAAAAAATAAAAGAAAATTAAATTAAATTAAAGAAGCGCCTGACGGAAATCGAACCCTGCACTTTCTGGAAGTTAATAAATAGTGGCACGCTCAGCCACTACTCAGGCTTGCTTTCAAATGTTAAAATACAATTATTGATTTCAAATAGCATCATCTTTTTCGAACGTTTTCCGGATACGAAAATGAATAATAACTGTAATCGTTTTCTATTCGTTTCCGGATACGAAAACCGCCGTTGTTTTGTGGACGTTCTTGGATACGTAAATGAATGATAACTGTAGTCGTTTTCTATTCGTTTCCGGATATGGAAATTGTACTAGACTGCACTGTCGGCAAAATTTACGTTTCTCCGCTGACTGGGTACTCAGATGTGGGCATTCAAATACGTGCGTGCTAAATTTTGGTGTGAAAATATTATTTTTAAATACGAACATTTTTAAACAATAATCAAATATAAAGTATTCATTTTTACTATGCATTTTTCCACTCAGTGTATGTTAAAAAAGTTTTCGTAGGAATGGTGTAGAATTCTTGAAAATCAATATTTTTCGATCGAAAAAATTTCTTCCTCTTCAGGAGATTTCCTTATAACGGGTGATTTTTTTGAGGTTAGGATTTTCATGCATTAGTATTTGACAGATCACGTGGGATTTCAGACATGGTGTCAAAGAGAAAGATGCTCAGTATGCTTTGANAGAAATTCGGGCTATTCCGGCCGAAATGCTCGAAAAAGTTGCCCAAAATTGGACTTTCCGAATGGACCACCTAAGACGCAGCCGCGGTCAACATTTAAATGAAATTATCTTCAAAAAGTAAATGTCATGGACCAATCTAACGTTTCAAATAAAGAACCGATGAGATTTTGCAAATTTTATGCGTTTTTTTTAAAAAAAAAGGTATCAAGCTCTTAAAAAATCACCCGTTAGAACCCCTAAAAATCTAAAAAAATACAATGGGGGACAACATCTGTATTTTTGAACAACAAACAAATTAAACAAATTTTTACTTTTTGAACTAATAAATTAAAAAAATATATCTTAGATATAAATTAAATGGCAACCCTATGAAGAAGCACACCAGGTTGAAAATTACATATTTTGTGTGTATACATATCCTTGTGGTCAGCAGATTAAGTTATAAAAGAGGTACATATTTTTACCAGTTTGGGCTATTTTTCTTTTGTCTATTTAATGTTTATATTTGTTTTATAAACGTTTAGCACATTACAACACCACATTTATTGAAAAAAAATTATCAAATTATCTAATTTTATGAATTGTCATCAAAACTTCCAAATTTTTAATCAGAATATTTAGAGAATTTTCGGGTATGCAGTTCTGTAGCCCATTGAATTTAAGTCTAAGAAGTGCAAGCCTCAAGTCGTTAAAAATACCCGTTCATTTTTTTAGATTTTTTGTGGAGGGTGTTGCGGATTTTTTTTTCATACATATAAAAAAAAAATTGATCAAGTGTTATATGGACTTTCTTAGACTATAATTGAATGGGCTACAGAGCTGCATACTCGAAAATTTTCTAAATATTCAGATTAAAAATTGGAAATTTTGATGACAATTTTTTGAAGTTTGATTATTTTTTTCTTTTTGCAATTTTCGCAGGCTTTGAAACTTTTTTATTGTGGTTTCTGTTACAGATTGAATTATATTTTAAATGAAAATT
>NW_016197281.1:0-2828 GCF_001687245.7 Rhagoletis zephyria | reverse complement strand
GCGCCATCTGTTATTCATAAGCCGAAATACCTACACACATACTCTCTATCTCCTTCTCTCACTACCAACGCGTGCACGTGTTTACAAAATGATGACGAACTGATTTTGTATGGACAATTATTTATGCCCATATATTTGAATCAAATAAACATAATTAGAAGATATCAACCAATACTCGCGAGCGGTTTTCGAGCATTTTGGAAATAAAAAAAATTTACAAATTTTTTCAACAATTTTTTGCATTAATATGCTCAATATTTGTTGAATTTATATACAATTTGTATACGATAATATTTCTATTACTCCAAAGAACCTATATTCCGAAAATGAATGTTAAACCTGCAAATCGTATGTTGCTAGATCACTTCAAAATTGACACCAAAATAAGCCAATGTTTACCGTTGTTTCTACGATAGAAGCCGAAATGGTTGCTCGCGAAAATGAATCTGTCGATAGGCTTGAAATTATGTATGTCTTTGAAACGCCACACCTTTCTTTCAAATCGCTTCATTAGTTCTCGTGCAATAAGCAAATTCGTAAAGCTGTAAAAATCACAACTACAACATTTGAACATAGCCTCCATATCGAAACGTAAGACGTAGTCTACGTCAAAAAGTATGATACTATCGTATTCTGAAACTATTATTCCATGTGTATGTGAAATCCCTATTTCGCCAGCTAGGCTATTTAAAAAGTAAAAAAAAAGAACATATTTGGTTTCCCCATAAGATTAGACTGTGCCGATCATCGCCGTTAAGGTTAACTGGAAAGGACAAAGGTCCTTCAGTGTTAACAAGGATGCATAGTATGTAGGTGACCTGTTAAAACTCAAAAAATCCATACAAGAAACTGGATTTTGGCTCACTTTTAGGATGTGCAAAACACGAGAATTTTCATCCACCAAATTCCTTTCCACTTAGGCTTTGAAAGGTGATCTACTTTAAAGTCAAAAAGTTAAATAGCTACCACCCTAATTTACTAACATTTACACTGAAGCAATAGAAGTTTTCGTGTTCGTTACCGAAATGTAGCGAATACAATATATTTAATTTTTTTAATCACTTTAAGTATTTGCTTAGCCAAGCTGTCGCAAAGCCAAATGCAAAGTCTTATTGCTGTATAAACTTCTTGTTGTTTTAACGTTATTGTATTTAGTATGCCTGCAGTTGAAAGTGACAT
Organism: Rhagoletis zephyria; assembly: GCF_001687245.7. Taxonomy (NCBI): domain Eukaryota; kingdom Metazoa; phylum Arthropoda; class Insecta; order Diptera; family Tephritidae; genus Rhagoletis; species Rhagoletis zephyria. The sequence continues at coordinate 1,649 of NW_016197281.1, read as the reverse complement.
AAACATCTACATAAATATGCGTACAATGCGGTGGGAAATGTATGTAGATGAAATCTGTGTATTTGGATTAGTACTCCTCTAACAATAAGTCCATTGTAAACACTTTTATAGGGGACGTCGCAGAATGTTTCGAAGCAGCTCAAAATAGGTAAAGTGGTCACTGCTCATATGAGTAAAACTTTTGATGTTGAAACTTTCTAAATATAAGGCAATTGATAAGTTCGATAATATCTGTGGTTTCTAAGTCCATGCTGAGCTTAGGTAATAGCAGAATGAGATTGAAACTTTTCAGGACGTCTTTGGAATACTGGGTCTTTAAATGTTCTGCGACCATTTCGATTAACAGTGTTGATGCAGACACTTTATAGTACTCTCCATAGCTTTGAGATCAATGATTGTTTTGATGACTTTAGCAATCGCATGTTTTCTTACTTCAATCTCTAAATATGTATCCAAAGTCCTAACCATTATGAAAAAATTAAAAAAAATTAACTTTAAGATAAATAAAAATTAGAATAATTAATTAAATTAAAATAATAGTGATGTATGTTAATCTTAATTCAAGTATTCGGTAGATGTAGCCAATAAGCAAAGAAAGAAAGGGTTTCAATTTCATTTCACTTAGTACGAAAGCTTTAGGAGATTTATTTCCCCTGGTTCACCCACGCGGGTCCGTGCCTATATTTAGGTAAAAAATCTTATTTTTCTTGAGTATACTATAACTGGCGTATGCCGATGACATCCACATAGTCCATCTCGACCAACGCGCCGCCCGTTATGTCTTCTCAAATTTAGATAGAGAAGCAAAACATATCGTGCGAGGACGAATTGAAGTATGTGTGATCCATTAGGACCAATAACTTCACCTGCCTAGAAAACCCTTGTATAATCGCTCTTTCCAATAAATGCTACTTTGGACTGGGAGGGCAATAGAGCTCTAACGTCGGATGAGCTTATGGTACAAATGAATGTTAATGCTCACGCCAGGGACCGTAACAGGTACAACTTTTATTAAAAGAATAGCTTTTTAACAGTTATTTTTTGACTTTTGTTTAATTACTCCTCAAATAATAGTTATTTATGATTTTTATTTTATAAATCTAAATAACAATTATTTTTGATTTGTATCTAAATAATCAGTTATTTTTGGTTTTTAAATTTACGTCTTAGATTACAGTTATCGAAGACATTTATTTAAAAAAGTCATAAAAAAATATTAGTCTGTAACTTGTGCTTTTAAAAGTCATCAATATAAATTAGTCACTGACTTTTATTTTTTAAATCATACTTATAAAAGTCATTTGTATAAGTCGTAGTAAACTTTGGTTCTCCGACACCTTCTTAACTGCGAAAAATAATAATGTCTTTTATTCGCATAATTTAAAAAATAAAAGTCGGTGACTGATTTATATTGATGACTTTTAAAAGTAAAAGTCACTGACAGATTTATATTGATGACTTTTATAAAAAAAAGTCTCCGATAACTGTCATCCAAGACATATAATAAAATAATAAAATAATTTTTATATGCAGATTATTTATAAAAAAATCTAAAATAATTGTTATTTCGGATTTGTAAAATAAAAATCAAAAATAACCGTTTTTTTAATTTTACATAAAAATTGCAAATAAAAATTTATTTTCAAATT
>NW_016197280.1:0-2829 GCF_001687245.7 Rhagoletis zephyria | reverse complement strand
CCCTGTGCACACAAAGCAAGTTAATCCGGTATGGCTAAGTCGGGATTCCTCATCATTCTAAGCAATTTGGTGTGCATTTTCATTAAGATATATGCCAACAAACGTTTTACAAACTAGGTTTGTAAAAGTTCCCAGTTTATGTATTACTAATAACAATAATTATAATTTTTTTATATTACGTGTTTTTATAAGCGTAAAACACAAAATAATTACTATAACTGGTGTTTGCTTTCAAACTCGGACAAACTAGACAAATTAATCAGATTTTATTTTTAATTGGATTAANCGTACAGTTGATTACGACTAATTAATTTTAATCGTCAAACGCGATTAACATTTTAATCGTTAATTTTTAATCGTTAATCAGATTAACGGTTTGCCAACACTATGTGAAATGTTCACGGAGAAAAATGTACGTTTTTGGAAAAGAGGCGTAGCACCTCCCATACTGACTGAAAGTTTCATATTGCATATCTCTTCAAATGTTTGGGGTAAANACTAAATTTGAGTTGGAAATATTAGAACTCGCCGTGGCACCTCCAAGAAGGTTACACGTTCACGCGTCGTATACCTGGAAACATTTTAAGGTAAACTTAGAGGGATTGATACATTTCGTATGCCTAGCGCGCAGACGAGATTTTATAATTTCATAGTTTTAAACGGCTTAAATACCTTAACTCGCTTAAAAAATAACGAGCTATAACGAAATGGGCACAGAAATAAAATCTAACATCATTCAATTATTTTTCCTATTTGTATAAAAGCGCGGGGTGAAACCCGCGGGTATAAGCTAGTTTAAAAATAAAATTTCGTTTGTTCTTAATTTAAGTGGAAACATAATTATAAGAATGAAATCCATAGCCGCGGCGGTATTGCTTGAAGAGGAGAACTAGTCCCAGATTGCTGATTCGAAAGTTGAAAGGCGGAGATTTAGGGACATGCTTGATTCTTTTCAGATGAGTGAAGAATCATAAAGAAATCATCTTGAACCAGCGGCGTAGCCAGGATTTGGCTTTGGGGGGATGAAAAAAAAATGTCCATCGATAACTTAAATCTGCGTCGCCTGAGTGCATTCTTTCATATAATTATGTATGTGCCAGTTTTACCGTTATATATTTTTTGTCTACTCGTTTATTCCAAAGGGTCTTCATGCTTCATTTAAATTTAAAAAATGAAATTACTATACCGTTTTAAAAATCTGAAAATTCACTGCCTGAAATTTTTGTATTCGCCTTCTCGTTTTTGCCTTTATAACTTTTGAAAAAAGAGTTTGAACGAACCATTATATCACACTCCTAGGCAAGTTTTGAAAGAATAATTTCGATACTAAATTTTATTAAAACAAAATGTCAAAATCAGACTCATATAGAAACAGTGTCATCATTAATTAAGATAGAAATGTTCTTAAATATCATAACTTTACCACACTCACATATTGCTTAGATTTGACTATTTATTTTATTATATATTAATTTGAATTATTTGTTTATAAAAATATAGTTTATTCCTTAACAAACACTGAATGAAAATTGAAACAAAATTGACAAACTTTCGTAAAAATTTCGAACTTTCTATTTCAATTTTGCAGTTTTTTAGCTCATTCAATTTTAGTCTAATAAAGTGCAAATTCAAAGTAGCTGTGATTTACAGTTGATGTATGGCATATTTTTGATGATGTCGGTAATTTTCTTCCATATTATCTAAGTATGTTCGACGATTTTTTTGATGAAGAAAATGAGCAACGCCTTCATCAAAAAAAAAGTATTAAAAATCAACGATAAGTCGCAGCTATGTATTTTAAACTTGCGCTTTATTTGAATTGATCGGGCTACAAAACTGCATACTCAAAATATGTATTTCTAGGAAATCTAATTAAAAAGCTTTACGAAAGTTTGTTGATTTTTTTAATGTTGCTCAAAGATTAAACTTTGGATTTATACGGGTTTTGTTAAAGTGTAAACTGCATTTTTATAAACAAATAATTAAAATTATATAATTTTTAAGATAAATGGCGAATCTAGTTAACATGTATAAAGTTTTCATAAGCACTTGAAATGTCAAGTTTTAGTACTGAAATCAAAGAAGATGTCTCTTTTATCCATTCATAATAACTTGACATTTATGTTAAAAGTGTAAAATATGTAAATGTACCTACATAAACTTTCCCGTGAATACCATCAAATCATTGGTCTTGAAGGGAATCTATGTATGCATGCGTGCAAATGAGCAAATTAAAAAGTCGATACAATTTACAGTCGAAAAGTACAGTTTTTGTATAGATTTCGTACTGAAGGGACAAGCCTAGTGTATTTCGCAAATATTCAAACACATAATCAACCAACCGATAATTTTATATATTCATTAAAAGATAATTTGTCATCAGTCTGAAAAAAAAACAAGTAAGAAAGTCTAAGTTCGGGCGGAGCCGAACATTAAATACCCGGCGCAAGTATTAAAGATATGTTTTCCACCTTGCCGAAAGCTACCGCTACATGATAAGCCGGGGTGTATACATTTTAAGTAAATTAGCGTCCTTAAATTTCGACATATTGAAATTTCAAGCATTTCCGAAATTTATTGTTATTTGAAAAGCGGCCGTAATTTAAGACCAACAATTTTTAACGGTTTGCTTTTATGTGGCAAGCACAATAACCATACCGAGTTTGGTACAAATTGCTAGAACGGTTAGCGATATACATATATGTAATCACAAGTGGGCGGTGCAACGCCCATTTTCCAAAATTTTATCATAAACGTATTTCTTGGTAAAGAATTGTTGCAACCATCAATTTTGAATAAATTAGCTTTGATATTTACTGATTTATCGAA
>NW_016197279.1:0-2829 GCF_001687245.7 Rhagoletis zephyria | reverse complement strand
TTCAATAGTGAATGCTACAGTGACTGTTTTATGTTAAGCGAAAAAAAAAACACACATACACATACACATACACACAAAATGGAGGTTATTTATGTTGAAATATTCATACAAATATATTTATGTATGCATAAGAAAATAAAAAATAAATAAAATAAATATAAAATGATGCCATGACTTGATGGAGAGCACCATTTTGCATAAAGTTGCCCTGTGCAGGATAACAACATGGATGTTGAATGAAAGTCAGAAAAATATCACAAATCACGGAACAATAGCGTTGAAGGCGTAGTATGTACTTACTTGTTTAAATGTGGAGTGGAATGAATTTCAATATCTACCGATTGACGGATAGAGCGTGCAGAACGAGACACACTGCTGCTCCGTATGTATGCTTATACTGATATTTACATATCGGTATTTATGTGTGTACCTGTGCTTTTATTTAGAGGACAACAGCTAAAAATGTTGTACGATTCCTCTCAGCATATCTGCCATGTAGCCGCATTTACCAATCGCTGAATTGATTTTGATCTTTTTAACGCGCCAGCAGCTTCTGCATAACAACATTTACTCCGCTCAGAACTATTATTTGTTACAATACAGTCAAATACTGCCATGTGCATAGGTATGTATTAACTATGTAAGTATGTATGTATTTATTTGTCGATGGTTTAACTTGGGTGATTTTTTGTTTGTTGCTGTTTTACCTATATACGCTACGTCTGTATGAAGTATATATGTATGTATGTATATTTGTATTTAGGGAAATATCGCCTTCAATTTGAATGCGCTTTGCCGCAATAGAGTTGGAAAAGTGGAATGATTTTTTTTTTGTTGCAAATATCCAAACTCCTGCATACCTATAGATTTTGAACAATTTTGATGAAATAAATTGAAAATGTAAAAAAAATTTAACTACAGACGGTCGAATAAATACAACGTATGGTGTTGGCAGCTGTATTGCAAAACTTTTCAGTAGTGGTTAAGTGAAATATTGCAAAAAAAGGAAGTTATGAATATATGTTTGTAACTACATACATATATATGCAAATTAGGGTGGTCCTTAAAAATCAAATGAACGCTTTTTTCAGTCTCGCCCCCTCAATCGGTAATACCACCCGATTGGAGGCAATGATGCGTGTCACACAAATTAAAATAATTTTTTTCATTTAATACCCAAAATTGAACTGCTGAAATTGAAAATATCACATATAAATTTTGGTCCTGATTGCAGTCGGTTAAGATGTTTTAATAGGGTAATCTGAATTATCACCCTGTGCGAGATGCCTTAACCGTATCCAATCGAGACCAAAATTTTATTCCATCATTTAAGGATCAGCCTAATGAATATACATGGATTTTTATCCATGGTTTCAGCGACGATACCAATTGAATTGAATTCGAAACCAGTGGCTGCGAGTTGATCAGGCGCATGTACCAGCTGTTCACGAGATTTAAAATTCTCAGTGTACTTTGCCCAATTCACAATCCTTCGGCATATTTACGCCAATTACTGCGGTATACTCGCTCATAACATTGCATAAAAGGTGCTATGGATGATTCTGTGCGTAAGGCTGAAGCCATTCGTGTACCAAAAGAGACTTCCCTCATGGCATCCTGTATAAATTTGGGATCCTCAAAAAAACAAAAAATACCTTAAGTGACTTTGAGTACGAATTAGAATTGACATTTGCGCGCCACTCGAGCCGAAAGAAGTTTTTCGACTCAGAGAATCAGTATTATTCGAAATCTTCGATCTGATGTTCAAATGCATAATACGGCCTATCACTCTTCGAGATAATAGTGACATCATTGGCCGTAACATATAAGCCATAGACGAAATTCGGCAGCTTGGAATAGGAGGAAAATTGTTTGTCTACCGGTGAACGAAAGTAGGACAAATTCGATGCCTCTCGGGTCAATGAGAACTTGTTCAACCGTTACACTAAAAATATTTCTCTTCCCTGCTTTTTGTTGAAGTAGTTAGAAGCCTCGAGAGAGTAGCAACAAATGCAAGTATTATACGGTATTCTTGATGAGAACAAGAAAAAAGTTATTTTGGTTAAAATACCATGTTTTCGATTTTCCCTAAATTTTGTTCAAAAAATCTCTTTTGGTAGAAAATTCTAGATAAAGGTTAAAGATCGAGCGCTCTGTGCAAACGGATACCCTCACATTTTGTCCAGAAATCAGTGTTTGTGGCAATGAAATAACCTAGAGGGAGACTAAACTACTTAGGCATCAGTTTCGATATCAGGCTCATATTAAAGGCGCATACTTGAATTTGCAGCCGGAAAGGCGAAAAAATTTTCTGGAGGGCTGTTAAGTCTAATGCTAAACGCCGTTGGTCCTAATCAAGAACTTAGACTACTGTACGTAAGTATAGTGAGAAGCATTCTGTTGTATGGCAGCAATGAGAACGAAATCTTCCGCTCGGGAAGCTAGATCAATGCAATGAATCAGCGCTTAAAAAGTATGCTGCGCATTCCGAATAACGTCAGAATAGGCGGCATTAGTAACAACAAATCTTTGTCCTATTGACATAGTGGCGAAAGAAATCCCTTCAACTACCGATAAGAACGAGAAAGGAAGTGTGAGGCGAATTTCTATGCAGCAGTGTCAAGGCCGCTGGGACTGCCAAACTCCCACCAGAGACCTATATAATAGGATGATAAGCTTTAAGTTCGTCAAAGAGTGTATTGAAAAACTACAAATCTTGACAGCAGAAAATGCGCTAACAATGTGTTGGGTACCAGGTTACTTTGGATAGAGCAAAACGAGTCCTTGTGAGCCCGAAACCATTTCTTGGATTCAATTGGCCTTCTTTAA
>NW_016197278.1:0-2829 GCF_001687245.7 Rhagoletis zephyria | reverse complement strand
TGTAAAAAGCAAACTAAGTGACGTAGTTTGACATTAATATACAGATGCAGATGATTGGTGCAGCTTTGTATTTAAAGTAGAAAAAAAGTCACTGACTTGTCAAACGCCCTCGTACTTACATATATACACAACAAACATATACATCATCGACAAATTATCACAACGACCGCCGCTGCATGCGGTCATAAAATTAATTTATTGCAAACACTGAAGTCGAAANCCGAGAAAAAAAAAATAAATACAGACCAGCAGCATTTTGATAAACACATTTACGGGTGACAATTTGATTGCTACTTTTTACAAGACTCGGATCACTCGGACACATTAAAAATAACAGTAAATGTGGCGAAAATACAGTCATAACAAAAAAGACGTTTGAGTAGGAAATTAATTTCCGCGCTGTCATAAAATGAATTGAAGTTAAATGAAATGAAGCATTGGGCAGCTACACTTTTGAAGTGATGATGTTGCTTTTTTTCGTATATATATATGTGTTGTTGTTTTGCCTTAAGTGGTGATAATTGTAGCGTGTTTTGTTTTGCTGTTTTTAATCAATTTGCCTTATACACTCATTGCGTGCCACACGTACCGAAGATCAGAAGGCAGCGGCGACAACAATTTACGCTGCTTGCAGCACAGTGCATTTTGACGCTACTCGGTAATCGTTTTAGGGTAGTTTTTAATTAATATGCAACGTGCACGCATCACCAACGGTCAAAAAGGTTATATGCACATATCGTATATTTGTTGCCTACCAAATACGCATGCGCAGCTGTCGCCTCGTTTAGAAATGATTTAAACGTAGCGTCTATCCATTCTTCGCGGAATTCTGGTTATTTAGGTAAAAGTGAAGTTTCTTTCTTCCTCGCATTACGAACAAAAGTGTAAGTGAAAGAGAGTGGTTAATAAGATTCACAGTTAGTTTTGACGGCTAACAAAAATGTATGTAAAAGCATAAACAGACGGCAGCGTTGATCCGGATCAACTCGGGAATTAACTGCAGTTGATCCGGATTAAGTCCGAGTTAGTCCGGATCAACGCTGCCGTCTGTTTAAGCTTTAAGACTCCTGCAGGGAAGATCATCTGTTATGCTTAAATGAGGTAAAAGAAGACGCCTGCATTGAAAATACTTATCTTTGTCTGTACAGATCACCCTATGGGACAAATAAGTAGTTATGGCAGCTAGTTAATGTAAGGAGGAGCTTTCTCAGAACCTAGAGCTAGATAAATATATGGAGTTCGCAATTATAAGGAATATTATCAGAAGGTGAACTAATAGCGTCAACGATGACATAACCGAAAAAATACCCATGCAAAGAATTAATTTTTCTCATATTTAGTTATAGGAATTCCAACATATGTATATAAAAATGTAGCCGTTTCCTTTGACCTGTGGCACGGTTGGTTGGTTGGTTAGTTGGTTGTAGTGCTACCCAAGTTGACGCTCCTGAATCAATTAGCGCATACAAGCGCCATTTTTGTGCACTTCTTGTGGAAAATGATATTTTATTCTGCCTTAGCCTACCTGTCAAAAACATTCCTACAGTTTAGTCGGACCGTTTAGAATCGCCTATGATTATATATATATCGGCTATTGTAGCACTAGATAAATCCGCTAACTGCTTTACTGTTTCTTCGGTGCCATCTAAGACTCAGTTGCGGCATATTCTGTTATGGAAGACGTCTCCTAAATACTAGCATCTTTTTCTAGCGGTCAATAACCGGTGATAGCCATATTTTAATCCTCTAGATGGTGCATAAGTCGTTATCTTCAGAAAACTGTATTAATTTGATGAAATTAGAGACATATAGTGGGGGTAAGACGGGAAATACTTTAACGAAAAATTACATTGCATCTACTTTCTTGCCAAGGCGAGGAGAAGTTTTATATCTAGGTGACAAAAAATTTTAATGTGAGAGGGTTGCCACCTGTTTAAAAAAATCAACTTTAATTTAGGTAATTCGGTAACTAAAATACGACTGACGGGCCTCATACGGAAGAGTTTTAAAAAGGCTTTATTTTTAACACATGACTGAGGGTTGCCGCCTGTTTAAAAAGTCAAATTCAACACGAATGAATGGAATTAGATGATTTAAATATGTATCACAATGAGGTAGTCAAATGAAGTGATTAAAGAAGGCTGTTGAATAAAAACATTTTGAAGAGGGTTGCCAGGTCGAATTTATTTAAAATATACACAAGTTGAATGCAATACTTATATATGAGTGTCAAACGAAGGAGGGTTAAAGTATCTTTCATTTGATGATTTAGAAAACTTTTGAGGTGCCTGAATAGGGTTGCCATCTATTTAAAAATTAAATTCAACTAAAATTGTGAAATAAGTTAAACGATTAATTTTTAAACTACGTGAGGTGGGGTGTCACATGTTTAAAAAATTGAATTAAACTTTAATTAAATGAATTAGATTTGTAATTAAAGTTTGTATTATAATATGAGTGTCATACAAATACATTTTTAGAAGGTTTTACGTTGAAAAAGTTTTGTCGAGTGTAAGCAAAGAAAAATGTTAGGATCTTTTATTTTTTGGCTGACTTTAATTAAGTTGAGTTTTCTTGAAATAAATTACACCTAATGTAACACGCAGAAATTTCAAACACTCCGGGAAGCACGAGGCCAAGATGGTATTAAAAAACCCAATAAACTTTCGTAAAAATTTTACTCCTTTTAATTAGATTTCCTAGAAAAAGTTGCAATTTTGCAGTCCGTTCAATTTTAGTGCAGCGAATTGATTTTTGACAATTTTTATTTTTATTTTTAATTTTTTCTACCAAATAAATTTCCAAAGCCTAAAATTTGTCTTTTTATTG
>NW_016197277.1:0-2829 GCF_001687245.7 Rhagoletis zephyria | reverse complement strand
GGCCGGCGACAGATGTTCGAATACAATATGTTCCATCAAGGATGTAGCTGATGTAGGCATCTTTACAAAACTAATTGTTTGAAAATTTTGCGGTTAGAAATTGGATTCTCGTTTGTACTATTAATTTGAAGATATCCTCTGAATTCAGCTATTCAATGAGAGTTCATGTTCTTAACATAGATGAGAAAGTTAACAGCTGCGTTAATTTCCATGGATTTAGCGATAAAATATGTAAAACCAACAACGCTTAAAAATTATCGGATATTTTCCGATAGCTTCGTTGCTTAAGTGGATATGAGCTTGATGAAATAAAAATTATTTGTAACGTAAATCATGTTGAACAAAATAATTTCGCTCCTAAGAATTACCCTGGAAAATTCATAACAAGTATGCCAATAAGTTTGTACTTAGAAGCAATATGTTGTTGGCAATCAAGTTATCGTCGCTTCATCAGCATTCGCGACTAATTCTCCTGAATGCATTCATATCGATTATGAAGTGTGTATGTTGTTTATTTTCTTGTGTAGGTCATATTTTTAGTAACTTTATGGGACGCAGAATGTCGCGTAAATATAAATTTAGCTACGGCAAGCAAGCACAAAAGCTTGAAGATTACCAGCAATTTACATGTGACTGTTTAAATGACCGACGGACAAAAACCATGCATAAAACCGGCTTCATGCGGTGATTGTGAATTTAAGATTTTAGACATGTTAAATACGCGTGAAGAAGAATCTCAAATTACTTATATAGGATGCAGAAACAAAAACTTGACACTGTTAATAGTTCGTCGATAAATCCGTCGGTATTTACACGATATATAAATATATATACATACATATGTATATATGTATATGTATATATTTATTTAATTTAAAATAACGCTTTTCTTTAATATAATAGTTGTGCAAGTTTATGAGTCGGAAAGACCATTACCAAGACAATTGATATTCTGCCTTCAAACGCTTTTCTCTTAAATGCTTCATTAGACAGTCAAATGATTTAAAAGGGTTGAAAAACGCGCAAAGCTACGAAAGGCAACAAAAGAACAATTGTGCGCCCACGCAGTGAAGGTTCGAATTAATCTAAAGTGAAAAAAATATTATATATACATACATACATACACATGTATGTATGCACATGAAAATATAAATTGACGCGCAGGTTCACAGACTTTATAAAAGAACGCCATATAGACAAAGGTAGAGTGAGCGGATGTGCACAGCTAAAAGATTCAAAGATTTTGCCAAGCGTAATCGTAACAAGAAAATACCAACGAAAACTGAATGTGAAAGCACACATTTTGTTGCACGGAAGATGGAGCTTGTAAGGGAAAATATGCCCTTAAATACACGTAAAAAAATTTGTTGCTCACTACATAGTACCTATATGACCTTAAACAGAAAATGTCTATGAATAAAATCACCTAATTTAGTCATAGTTTTTTTAAGGCAGGTAAAGTGAGTGACAAGTGTTCACGTTTAGATTTTTCTTTAAATATTCAGCATTTTTTTCAACAAAATTTTTTTTTNAACCAAAACCATATACAGTGGCGCTCACGTATGTAAATAGCACACATTTATTTTTTACAATATTCACGTTGTACGTGATAATTTTTTCGGAATTTTTTTTTTTAAATAAAAATTTAGCAGATTATATAACATAAACGATATAAGTCAAAGATTGCACAGTTCAGGAAAATGTAACAAATTCAAAAAAATTGCATCAAAATGTTCACTTTTTATTCACAATTTTTAGAAACTTTTTAGGTATGCAGTTTTGTAGTCTATCAACGAGATATTACAGAATTTTCACACTTGCACATTTTTAGACTAAAATTCAACAGGCTACAAAACTGCCTATTTTTATGACATTTTTTAGAGATCTATTAAATTTTCCTGAATTGTGCACAGAGTTTTGAACCTTGACTTAAATGGTTTATATTATAGAATCTACGATATTTTTTATAAAAAACTAACAAAAAAAAGTATCACGTAAAACATTGTGAATATTGTAAAAAAATAAATGTGTGCTATTTACGTGAGCGCCATTGTCAATTAAAGTTTCAAACTTTATACAAAATAAACGAAAATTCTACAAACTTTCATCAAAAAATCCTGTTTATTTTTTGGAGTTTTTTTTATATAACAAGTTTCAACAAGTGGTGTTGAAATTCATGGTCATATGGAAAAAAGTGCAAAAATCCGTCAGCAACGCGATTTTTCAGCCCCTTCAAACTTGCACTTCTGAAGTTTTATGGGCTATAAAACTAAATGCCCAGAAATGTTCTAAAAATTGAGATTATAATGCTCGAAATTTGGATGAACATTTTTTGAATTTTCTTCAGTTTTGTATAGAGTTTGAAACTTTAATTTTTTGGTTTTGGTTAAAGCTGGACAATGGTTTTATAGAAATATAACAAAAAAATAAAAATAAACTTGAAAAACGTTGTGAATATTAAAAAAAAATCAACATGTAAACAATTGTTTGAGTTACTGTATGTACATATATACATATAGTTTTAAGAGCCGATTTCAAAGTACAATTTAATTCGAAATGTTTACACAAGAGCAACAGGCTTTTGGTAAACAAAAGCGTATTTATAGATTCGTTTCAGTGCATTTTTCACGATTGATAATTTAACGCAATTAGCCAGTCTTTACTCGCAGTGTATAGTGATATGTATCGTCGTGTATCCAGCCACCTTAACATTTCGCTACCCTTTTCAAAACATCAGTAAAAGAAAATTGTCAACGTCTACCGCCCCAAAACGATTGTTTGAATGTAACGGTGGTGCCGGACTTGCCCCATTCAAAACATATGTTGCGC
>NW_016197276.1:1609-2829 GCF_001687245.7 Rhagoletis zephyria | reverse complement strand
TATCAAGATTAAAAATGCTATTGACAAATTGAAATTTCATGTGAAATGTATAAATTTTGTATTTTGTATATTAATAAATTTGTTTCTAACAATTAATTTAACATTTAAACATTTGAACCTGCGACACACGGAATTATAGTCGACATCTCTACCTGCTCGGCTACAGCAGTCAAAAGATTTTATGCTATTAAATTCATATTTTTCATATGTGACAATGAAATCAGTTCCACTCATGTGTGTAACGTCACAAATATAATTTTAACATTCCTAACGTCATATTTATCAAGAAAAGAGCTTTTGATTTCTGTGCTAGAATAACAATTCTTCATAAATATTAAAAAATTGACAAATTATAATGGCCTTATTCATAAAAAATAAAGTAGCTTTATAAAAGGTTCATAAATTGAAAAATGTATGTAAACGTCAATTTATAAAGCTCTTTAAACCTACTTTATTTTTTATGAATAAGGCCATAAAGATTTTCAATTTATCCAGTGCACAGAATCGGGCTGTTAATATTCATTATTTTTGCTTTAAAGTTTCCATATTTGCATTAGGCTCTATTCCTTTGTATGTAATCAAAAGTTCTTCCCAAGCTTTAATCTTCAGCACTTTATTTTTATAAATGTCAGATTTTATTTTCCAGAGCACCGATAAACTTTCAAATTTTGCAAAGAATGCTTGCCATTCTTCGGTATTTGTTTTGTTACAACGCCATATTGACAAATTATTGCTATTCACCCAGCAAAACGAACCGAAACAACACATGTGAATGTTAATGCGCCTTTAAAAAAATTAAATCGCATTTTGGGTTGCCAACTTGTCTACACACAGAGCAACAAGTTGACCAACCTGCCTCAAATATCAAACATTTTTGATTTTTCTTCAACCTGACGAACAACTTAACGAAGGTTTGCCAACTTGCCTACACACGGCTTATTTACCACCAACTTCTAGCGGTTCCGCAGGGTTCTACGAATAAAAGTTGAACTGTTGCTCTATGTGTAGACAAGTTGGCAACCCAAAATGCGATTTAATTTTTTTAAAGGCGCATTAACATTCACATGTGTTGTTTCGGTTCGTTTTGCTGGGTGAATAGCAATAATTTGTCAATATGGCGTTCAACTTCATCTTCATCTTCATCTTCATCTTCATCTTCATCTTCATCTTCATCCTCATCTTCATCTTCATCTTCATCTTCATCTTCATCTTCATCTTCA
>NW_016197276.1:0-1584 GCF_001687245.7 Rhagoletis zephyria | reverse complement strand
ATCTTCATCTTCATCTTCATCTTCATCTTCATCTTCATCTTCATCTTCATCTTCATCTTCATCTTCATCTTCATCTTCATCTTCATCTTCATCATCTTCATCTTCATCTTCATCTTCATCTTAATATTCATCCTCATCTTTGGTTCGATAGGTTCATCCGTTTCTGAAAAATTGAATTTTGTCCACCTCTCCCTACAAAGGCGACCACTGTGCACCGTCTGAGCTTATCGGAGCGAATTACTGCCCGAATAGTTTTTGTGCTCCCGCGCACGTGGTAGAAACAAAGCAGTGTTTGCATTGTTCAACTTTGCGTTCAACACAACGCAGGATTGCACGAAAAATAAGTTGAATGGCTAAATGTTGCCTGGCGACCAACTTTGTTGAAAGGCGTTCAAAAAAAAAGTTGAATGCAAGTTGAACAATAGGGGTATTCACGATCCGGTGCATACGGTCTAGCATGGTGCATAGATAGCATAAATAGCATGATTGTTATTGTTTCATGTGTTCAAACAACACAAATTTAGCCAATCATGCTATCTATGCACCATGCTAGACAGTATGCACCGGATCGTGAATACCCCTAATGTAAATGCCTTTTTATGACGAATATTTCGATATGTTTTATATTTTGATATTTTAAGCCGGCTGACCAACCTGCCTCAAATATCAAACATTTTTGATTTTTCTTCAACCTGACGAACAACTTAACGAAGGTTTGCCAACTTGCCTACACACGGCTTATTTACCACCAACTTCTAGCGGTTCCGCAGGGTTCTACGAATAAAAGTTGAACGGCTTAAAATATCAAAATATAAAACATATCGAAATATTCGTCATAAAAAGGCATTTACAGTAGGGGTATTCACGATCCGGTGCATACTGTCTAGCATGGTGCATAGATAGCATGATTGGCTAAATTTGTAGTTGTTTGAACACATGAAACAATAACAATCATGCTATTTATGCTATCTATGCACCATGCTAGACCGTATGCACCGGATCGTGAATACCCCTATTGTTCAACTATGCATTCAACTTTTTTTTTGAACGGNTGTTTGAACACATGAAACAATAACAATCATGCTATTTATGCTATCTATGCACCATGCTAGACCGTATGCACCGGATCGTGAATACCCCTATTGTTCAACTTTGCATTCAACTTTTTTTTTGAACGGCCTTTCAACAAAGTTGGTCGCCAGGCAACATTTAGCCATTCAACTTATTTTTCGTGCAATCCTGCGTTGTGTTGAACGCAAAGTTGAACAATGCAAACACTGCTTTAGTTTCTACCACGTGCGCGGGAGCACAAAAACTATTTCGGGCAGTAATTCAAGCTCCGATAAGCTCAGACGGTGCACAGTGGTCGCCTTTGTAGGGAGAGGTGGACAAAATTCAATTTTTCAGAAACGGATGAACCTATCGAACCAAAGATGAGGATGAATATAAGATGAAGATGAAGATGAAGATGAAGATGAAGATGAAGTGAAGATGAAGATGAAGATGAAGATGAAGATGAAGATGAAGATGAAGATGAAGATGAAGATGAAGATGAAGATGAAGATGAAGATGAAGATGAAGATG
>NW_016197275.1:0-2829 GCF_001687245.7 Rhagoletis zephyria | reverse complement strand
AAAATTACCAATTTCGGTAAACAAGCCAATGCGGCAACACTGCATGTGTTACATATGTACATACATACGTACGAGGACAAACAGCTGATTCCGTACGGAAGGTGCGATCAGTTTCGCTCTTTCCTTAAGCAAATGACGTTTGGCGAAACTTGACGAAACTTGATATTAAGCACATTATAGTTTCAGAATAAGATCTATGTGTATTCGCACGTTTGCATACGCTTGCTTATTCATATTATAGTTAGGCCTTAAATCGCAAAATTTTATCAATTGGCGTAAATTTGGTAAGCCAAGCGTTGATAGAAGTGCTTTTAGCGAAGCTGAAATATAAAATAAAAGTAAAAAAGAAAAAAATGTGTATGTAAACAGAATGTAAACTGATCTATTATTTTTANGTGTATGTAAACAGAATGTAAACTGATCTATTATTTTTAATTGCCCAAATAATAGACATAAGAACGATTATAAGAAATGTAAACATAACAAAACTGTCAAAGCTAAACTTCAAAATAGGGGGGACTGCCAGATGAATGTACGTAACCAATAGTTATTCAAGACACGAACCATCATATCGGTATGGACACGAATTGACATGGCCACTATGAAAACGCCCACACTGACATACGATAAAAGAATCGGTGGTCACATACCACGAAGCTAGAAAAATATATTTTCTTTTTGGAATTGGACACGGAGCGAATCACACTCATCAGCCCTCGCAAGAACGAAATTACAACCAAGTAATTAAAGTGGATTAAAAGCTTGTATTAAAAGCTCATATATGTAATACTTCTATATTGGCAGTAAGCTAACTTCTCAATGTGTAAGCATTCCGAAATCAAAGCGAGACAGTCTAGTCCCGTTTTTGTCAATGTATTGTGTACTTGAGTGCCGTTTTTGTATGTGTGTTGTGTACATGTTTATTTATAAACGTATGAAATCCTTTTCTTTCGTACGTGTTTATTGATATATCTGTACTGTAGTGTTTTCGGACGGTACTAGCTCTTTATGCCAATATAGGAGTATTTAATATATGTAAAAGCTGGCGACATTCGGGGAGTCGATACTCACCCCTCAGTGGAAATTAATAGAGGCAAAAGGTGCCGTCACATTCCTTTCGGCAAATCCCCAGCCATGTTGTTGCGTAGAATAAAGAAGTTGTGAGCATCAAATCTGGACTATTCATTTAACAGCAATTGAGTCACCATAAGCCGGTAATACAAAATCATTACACGTAAGCCAGCCACTTTCTTGCCACCATCCATTGGAAACGAGCTATCCATCAACCGTAAATAAAGATTCCTGTTTTGACTGACAAACCAAGGTGTAAAGGAATAAGTTTTTGTTGAACATAACCACACTTAAGCCCGGCATAAAATAACCGCGTGCTCAGCTGAGGGAATATAGCAATTTCATCATCGAATCAATTTAATACATCATAAAATTAGATTTAAGGAAAAATTAAAATCTTTTAGTCGTTTTTCTCATTAGCACAAGAAGACTATCGAGTTTGCTATTTATAAAATGCAGCAATTATATAGAAAATATTTTCCTTTGATGATTTCAATTCTTCTGGAACTGAAATCCATGCATTTATTAGACCTTTTAGCAGTAATATTAGAAATAAAAACACGTCAAACCCGTCTGGTAAGTGTGTTCACAAAAATGTTTAAAACCGTGTACAATTGTTTCCAATAAAAACATATGTCGTTTTAGGGTATTATGTACATGCAACAAGACGTTTATTCCAAAATACTAAGCAGCATTATGAACGGCGATAACAAGACTACAAAAATTTATCTTAGGTTGTCCTCTGCTTCGTTTCGAAAAATTGTAACTCACATTCCCAAAAAGCGCCACGGATGGTCAGTGGAGTACGAAGTCATTTGCTTAATAAAGTCTTCAAATTATTTATATTCTTACTCACTTCCAGCCTTCGTTGCTGTTGGCGTTCTTTGAACTGAACCAAACATCCTTGTCAATGCGCTTTTCCAGAAGGATTCTGCGTTCTGAACTGCTCCCTGTAAAATAGTATTTTTAATTAAACAAATACATAACGCCTTTTCATATGTAAATCTGAAATTAAATCTTACAAGTTATATAGCTTTTCTTTATTTTTTTTGCCGGGGGGACCATGTTCTTTTATTTCCACTCGCTTTTGTTTTCTTTAATTTATGTGTATACGTGCGTTGTTCGTTCTTCTTCTTGATAATGCTTGCTGTCAAATTTTTCACTAGCCCTGCCGTATCAAACATTTTTATTCACCTCATAGCTGTCAAAAATTTACTATCCAGAGAACTTTTCTATCAATTGGCACCGTCCCTTATAAGACATCAAAGTGTCCACACACAAAAACTTGCAATCATATTGCTCGTCAAAATGACAGTTGGTAGGCAATCGGTGTTTGCCTGTGGAGTTCTGCGGTAAGGGAAATGGACACATACAACACACACAAGAATGATAGAATACAAGATTGCGCCGTCCTGGGCGTTGACATTTGTGTACCACAAGTAAACAAAGAATAGAGCGAAAAGAAGAACGAGTTGAAACTGACAAAACTTTACAGAGAAAAACGTGTTTTAATTTTGCTAAGTGCGAAAATATTGCATTTTTACCTAATCTATTAGAGAATAAACATTTTAGTGCACTCCATTGCCTTGCAATTGAGGCTGCTTCAACAAACGTTTTAGTGCACTCTATTGCTTTGCAATTAAGGCTGCTACAGAAAACTGCGGCATCATCTCAGCGGGATTGATTAGTTGACTTGCTAATGTGATGTAATTGTGAGGAAATGCTGTTAATGTAATAATTAAGAAACATTTCGGAAAG
>NW_016197274.1:0-2829 GCF_001687245.7 Rhagoletis zephyria | reverse complement strand
TAAATTTAGGGGCGGACATTAGCAACTTTTTTTTTCGACCCAGTCTAGGCTTTACGCAGGTGCAAGAATCTGCATGCCGTCAACACCCACAATCCATTGGCTGCGTACACGTGTACAAACCTACATACATATGTATATACATATATTACCAACCCACACTTAATGGACTATTACGCCCACTTTTCATCGGGTCTCCGGATGTAGTGGCCTTGGTAACGCTGCTGTGCACTTTTGGCACTTATATACAGAATAGTTGGAAATTGGTATGGATCATGTGAAAACACGTGCGTTGGTTAAGTAAACGCCTCAGTTGGATGAATGCAAAAGTTTTTGTACTCAGTCAAACGGCAGTGGGATTTGTATTCTTTTTGTTCGTTTTGCTTTTTTTCCTCAATTTGCTTCCGGTTTGGCATTTCGGTACTGTTTGCCCATGTTTCCAATTGCGACTCTTTTCTAACGGGTGATTTTTTTGAGGTTAGGATTTTCATGCATTAGTATTTGACAGATCACGTGGGATTTCAGACATGGTGTCAAAGAGAAAGATGCTCAGTATGCTTTGACATTTCATCATGAATAGACTTACTAACGAGCAACGCTTGCAAATCATTGAATTTTATTACCAAAATCAGTGTTCGGTTCGNCCTCAAAAAAATCACCCGTTAGCTGTGATTACAAAATATTCAATAAATGTACTACTATCAGTTTTACGATTTTTTAAATTGGCAAATATCCAAGAAATTTATGAATTTTATAATAAACAGAAAGACCTTACCATCATAAAAAGCGGGAACTTTAGCCATAACTTCGAAGTTTCCCGCATAAATAGTTCAAATACCAGGCATTTACCATCTCTTCAAGCAACGAAGAAATTCCAAACTAGCTTTCGAATTTCTAACCCTCAGTGAGGCTTCTGCTCTCAAAGGAGAGCGAAAGTACAAGGTAGCCACTATTAGGAGGTAAACTTAACTGAAAACATGCAATATATTATGAACGTTGTGGCCATTGCTCGGAAAATAAAGCTTTTTACGGCTACAAGACAATTTGGTTCGGAGTCACACATAACATAGTTATTTGAAGTTATAGAGACGAGAAAGAGGTATAAGCCATAAGAAAGCACCTAAAAATTTCTGGGTAATTATTTTTTCAATGAACTAGACAAACCGGCACTGGAGGCAAAGGTAAATGTAAACACTTTACTTACTTGTATAAGGACAAAGGTGAAGGGGAATATGTAGATGAAGAAAATGATTATTATTATTATTTACAGTTTATTTAATAAGTAAATTATGAAATAAACTTAAAACACTAAGGCACTAGCAACTAAACGGCTTTCAGCCTAATGAAGAAAATGATAAACACAAAAGTGAAGACAAAGAGGAGAATGAGGATACCGATAAAAGTAAAGATCAAGGTAGGGGAAGAAAAATTAAAATAAAGGTAATTAAAGAGGAAAGGTTATAGAGAGGGACGCAGACTAAATCTGGAAACTATTTTGAGATTTTCCAGATTCTCGGGAATTATCGATAAAATAATCGATATTTTTATCGGTTTTGTTATCGATATTTTTATCGATTTTTTATCGAAAATTTTATCGATATTGTTATCAAATTTGCTATAGATGTTTTTGGAATTTATCGATATAATAGGCGATATTTTTATCTATTTTGTTATCGATATTTTTATCTGTTTTGTCATCGATATTTTTATCGCTTTGTTACCGATTTTGTAAGCGGTATTTTTAACTATTTCGTTAGCGATATTTTTTATCGATTTTGTTATCGATATTTTCATCGATTTGTCATCAATATTTATCGATTTTATTATCTATGTTTATCGATTTTGTTACCGATATTTATCGATTTAGTAATCGGCCGCTGTGGTGTAGTGGTAAGCAGTGCGCGCTTTCACTCACCAGCACCTGGGTTCAAGCCCTGGTCAAAGCAACATCGCAAAAAATTTAGAAAAAGGTTTTTCTTAACAGCGGTCGTCCCTCGGCAGGCAATGGCAAACCTCCGAGTGTATTTCTGCCATGAAAAACAGCTTCTCATAAAAATACAATCGCCGTTCGGAGTCGGCGTAAAACTGTAGGTCCCTCCGCTTTGTGTGACAATATCAAGGCGCACGGCACAAGTTGGAGGAGAAGCTCGGCCAAACACTAACATATGTGTAAGCGCCAATCTATTATTATTATTATTAATCGATATTTATCGATTTTGTTATGGATATTTTTCTCGATACCAATATTATTATCGATTTTGCTATCGTTATTTTTTCGAATTTTTCATCGATTTTGTTATCGATATTTTATTGGATGTTACTATCGATTTTGTTATCAATAGGGGATAAAGATAAAAATGAAGATAAATGTAATTACAAAGAACAGAGGCAGAGGTAGGGATCTAGATAGAAAAAAGAAAAAAAATATATAATATATATGCAATAGATATTAAAATAATTCATCTTGCAATGAAAGAGAACGGAAGACTTGGCAAGCAAAATGTTGTTTGCTTACGTTTTGTATAAACATACATATGTACATATAGCAGCAGTTAATTTTATTTAAAGAAATGGCGTGTCGTCCATTTCCGCTGTAGCATGGCATATATTTAGGAGCAGTATTTAACTTCTTCTGGCTGGGCGACATCTGGAGTCTTTTAATTGTATCTCCTTGATATGATGCCTACAACGAGGTTCATATTTAAACTAGGAATACCGCCGCGGCGCGCCGGCATCTTTAACAATTTTGTAGTGGCTTTACGTTCTTTGGCAAATTACGCCTTGGCGAATTCAGCGTACATGCATAATTGGTTAGGTATGTATGTATACGTA
>NW_016197273.1:212-2829 GCF_001687245.7 Rhagoletis zephyria | reverse complement strand
TTTTTTTTTTTTTTTTTTTTTTTAAGGGGACTAGGATTAAAAATGCATGATGCAGACCGAGCCACAATCCCGCTCGGTACTGTGGGAGTCGCAAACCCACTAAAAACCTAGTGTCACCCCAACCTTCACAGTTCGGGTGAAGGTCCGCCACCCATGGCCGGAAAGGCGTTGGCATTACTTCGTTACCATGGGAGCGGGAGTCTCTATGCATCGCTCCTTATAACTACTCTACCCCAGGTCACCTTCGTGTTGTCCGTCTTGTGTGTTTCGTCAGTGCTAGGTGCCTGGGGCATTAACGCCTCCGCCGATTCCGTCTAGGTGGGCCGTCGACCCATCTTCCGCGTCATCCCGAGACTCCTCCCCTTCCCTCCCGCCCGTTTCAGATGGATTTGCTCGACGTCTTGGCGAAAGAGCATCCCTTATCAGCCGGAGAGTCCCTCCACGTACCACTGCTCTCCGCCTTTCCTCTCGTCCGACTTTCTCATGCATTACGGCCTCAAAGAACTTCATCACCGAGGTGAACTGTTCCTGCCCCCGCATGCCCCATTTCCAAATATCCCTGATTGTGTTGCCCGCGATACTTCCCCTCGTCACCTCCCGCACCTCCGCTAGCGCAGGACAACGGAGCACAGTGTGCTCAACGTCGTCTGCAACGCCTGAACTACAGAGAACACAGGTGTCGAACTGCGCCTTACCAATTCGAACCATATAGGTTTGGTATTGGCCATGTCCCGTGACGACCTGCGTTGCTCCGTAGCCCAATTCCCCATACCCACAAGTGACCCATTCCTTTATGTCCCCAATCAAACCCCTCGTCCACTCCCCCTTAGATCCACTTTCCCCTTCCCACTCGCTCTGCCATTTCTGAAGCGTCAACTCCCTGGCTTCTTCCCATCCCAGCTCCTGATTCTCCCTCAGGGCCACCCTTTCCATTACCAGCAGATCCCACGGGATCATGCGTGCGGCAACCAGCAGGGCTGGGGTAGAGACAGTGCGGTACGCCCTGCTAACCCGTATCGCCACCACCCGCTGCGCGCTCCGCAGTCTTTCCCGGTTCCTCCGGTGCTTCAAAGCAATCGGTCCCCAGACCGAGGCCCCATATAGCACCTGGCTCTCTGCCACCGATGCGAGCAGTCTCCTTTTGGCCTCTGAAGCTCCCCCAACTCTGGGCATAAGCATCGCTAGTTTCCTCGACGTTCCCCGGGCCTTTTCCCCCACGTACAAGATATGATCCCTCCCCGTTAACCCCCTGTCAAGATAGACCCCCAGATACTTTACCTTCGGCACGAATTGTATCGGGTGGTCCCCTATGCGTAAGTCGAGCCCCCGGGTCCTCTTCCTGCCGGTTAAGAAGACGGCCTCCGTTTTGTGTGGAGCCAACTCGAGCGAGTTGTTCTGCATCCACAGTCGGATCCGCTCCAGTGCCCGGTTCAGTTTGACCCCCAAAGTTCCCTCATCCCTATCCCTTCCTAGCACAGCCAGATCATCCGCGTAGGCAATAAGCTGCACCCCCGGCGGCATGTCCAGGCGCAGCACGCCGTCATAAGCAAGGTTCCACAGCGTGGGGCCCAGGACAGAGCCCTGGGGAACCCCCGCCGTTACCGCCCGCCCAGCAGCGTCGAAGCGCAAGTAACGCCCGCCGAGGTAGGACGCTATCATCCTCCTAAGACCTGTCGAGACTCCCTTCTCCTCCAGCGCCCCCATGATGATGCCCCAGTTGACCGAGTTGAAGGCATTTTTAACGTCCAAGAGGACGAGCGCCACAAAACTACGAGTCTTCTGGGTCCTGCTACGCTCATGGGTTGCGGCCTGTACGATGCGCTCGATGGCACCCAGAGTCGACTTTCCCTCCCGGAAGCCATACTGGTTGGGCGAGATCATAGCTTTTTCCTCTATCTCTCTGTGCAGTCTGTCATTGATGATGCTTTCGACAAGCTTACCCATCGTATCCAGCAGACACAGCGGTCTTGCACCCCCCCCAGCCTTTGGGATAAGAACCAGGTCGGCGCATTTCCACCGAACGGGAAAACGGCCTTCCTCGAGAATTCGCTCCACGAAGTCTTTCACCACCCCCGGCCATCGCTTGGCCATGATCTTGACCACTTCTGAGGGTATGCCGTCGGGCCCCGGTGCCTTGCCCGTGGCCAGTTTCTCGGCCGCCCTGGTTACCTCCTCCTTCGTCACCAGCAGCGGTGCACAGGGACCCCACGTCTCCGCTGCTCGAACCGGGTGGGTTGGGAACAATTTGTTCACCAGCTCCCGGCGCCGGTCGGCTGGCATCATTGGCCCCCTTTTCCCCATTTTGCCCATTATAATCTTATAAGGGCGTCCCCAGACGTCCGTCTCCACCGCCTCCTGCAGCTCGCGCATGGCACTTCGCTTGCTCCGGCTTATAGCTTGCTTTAGCTCCGTTCGAGCTTGTCGATACTGCTCCTCGAGCTCCATAAGCCTCATCCGCCCCTCCTCCCCCCCGTTTGCCCGATTAACCCAACCCCGTAACCTGGTTGTCATCCTCCTAGCCTTTATGCACCGTTTGCGGCATTCGGCGATCTCTTCGTTCCACCAGTAATTTGGCTGTCTGCCCCCGCGGTAGGCTGCCTTAGGGCCGGCCGCGGCG
>NW_016197273.1:0-174 GCF_001687245.7 Rhagoletis zephyria | reverse complement strand
CTCAACCCCCGACCCACGCTCCAGTTGCCTGCATTGCTCGTCGATGATTTCCCTCACCCGAGACATGTCCATCTTCCGTACCTGGTATCGGGGCCTATCAGGGTTCGGATTTCCCCCAGTCCCCACCATCTGGACGCCGAAGGAGATGTATCGATGGTCGCTTAGCGATTCAGC
>NW_016197272.1:0-2829 GCF_001687245.7 Rhagoletis zephyria | reverse complement strand
CCCCAATCAATTTCCTCAGATAACACCTTACACTTGAAAAAACAGAAGCAGCAGCTACAACCTTCAGCAACTGTCATTTTTATGTTTCCGGCATGACCAAAAAAATTAGCATGGCGTTTGCACAGCTTTTGTTTGCAATTTATTCACTTTTTAACCGCCGGTACAACAAACACGAAAAAGAATGGAGTCTACAACTACAGTCACATTCAACTCCAGCCTTCTGTACCACATGATGGAGAAAGAGGCCATCACCGTTCCCTACTCCCATCGAGACGTCTTCATCCTCTTTCTCTACCTGCTGACGGCGGTCACTGCCATCACCGGCAATGTCTTCGTCTGCGCCACCATCTACCGAAAGAAGAAGCTCACCTCAACTACCTACGTGCTCATTTTCAACATGGCCATCTCCGACATCCTCGGCGGTGCCGTCATCCCCGCTCAATGGCTTTTCTGCTCGACGGTCCTCCTGGAAACGGGCATCTTCTTTCAATCGGTCTGCGGGCTGATGAAGAACCTGCAGGTGCTCTCCTACTACGTCTCCTCGCTGACGATGACCGCCATCGCCTATGACCGCTACAAACTGGTCTGCCGGCCGATGACCGCCCGACTGGGCGTCTCCGTCCTGCTGGCCATCGTCTGGGTCCTGGGGCTGCTTTTCATCTCGCAGAACTTTGTGCTGATGCGCGTCTCGGAGTACTTTTCTCCTACAAAGGTATTTTGGATCATTTAAAATAAAAACACAAAACCTTTCTAAAACCTCTATATTTTTCNTTCCCCTACAAAGGTAAACTGATTTAAAATTAACACTTTAACCTTCTAAAACTTTTCTATTTTCCCCCCTTCAGGGCCTGATCACCTGCCGCATCGTCTGGCAGTACGCCTCCGTAGGGCTGATTTTCCGCAAGGTGCGCATCCTCGTTCTGATGGTCACCCAGTACTTCATCCCCCNAGGGCCTGATCACCTGCCGCATCGTCTGGCAGTACGCCTCTGTGGGGCTGATCTTCCGCAAGGTGCGCATCCTCGTTCTGATGGTCACCCAGTACTTCATCCCCCTGGGACTGGTCGTCTTCTGGTACGGAGCAGTCGTTCGCCAGGTCTGGTATCGGCAGCAGGTGGGAACGGGTGGCCAGGACGCCGACAAGCGGGCCAAGTTCGACGAGAAGAAGGCGCAGACGATCAAGATGCTCATNCAAGGTGCGCATCCTCGTTCTGATGGTCACCCAGTACTTCATCCCCCTGGGACTGGTCGTCTTCTGGTACGGAGCAGTCGTTCGCCAGGTCTGGTATCGGCAGCAGGTGGGAACGGGTGGCCAGGACGCCGACAAGCGGGCCAAGTTCGACGAGAAGAAGGCGCAGACGATCAAGATGCTCATTTTCGTGACGGCGCTCTTCGCCGCCTCCTACCTGCCGACGCACGTCTGGCACTACCTCTTCTTCTTCACAACGGTCTTTCGCTTTCAGAAGAACTCCTGCCACTCTTCTACAGCCTACATGATCTCCTACTGGCTTGGTATTTCTAGGTAAAGAGAGGAGGCGTTTTTAACTTAATTGCCAAGCTCAACCTCTTTGTTTTGTCTATTTTAGCTGCGCCTACAATCCCTTCATCTACTGCTACTTCAATGGCGAGTTTCAACGAGAGGCACTTCGGTACTGGAGAATGGTGGCTCGTTTTTGCGGTTGCACCTCAGTCACTACATCGAGTGAAGATGGTGGGGAAGGAACTTCCAGCGGTGGCGGTGGCCACTTGGGGGTGACCACCTCGCAGACGGACTCTACCAGCAATGATGGCCATAGTGGTCAAGTGGTGCACGGAAATGACCAACAGGCAGTTGGTAATGGCAAAGCCAATCAACAGACAACGTCCATTTGAAACTCATTTGCTTTGTTCAGCGCCTCACTCAACTGCCACTTTTTCCATTTTTTTTTCCATTTCCATTTCACAGCAGCATTTCCAGCAAATTCAGCGGCCAGCAAAACCATTGCTTTTCTTTTTATCAGAAACGCACAGCAACTTTTCTTCTTCTCTTTGTGTGTGTGTGTGTGTTTATGTTCAGTTCCTTATCAGTTTCCTGTGTGTGCTTGCGTAGGTTTTACCCCAGAATTTGCTCTGTATATTACACTACACTTGCCCTTATTAAACGTTAAATCTCCGCTTCCGATGACAGAGAGAGAGAGACGGAAAAACGACGGCAAAAACGCAGCATATTCTGAAGTTTATTCTGTTTTTGTTTTCAGTGGCCTGAACCTCTGAAATCAAAACATTAGACCACTACGACCATGGACAACTCCTCAAGCACGACTCCTGAAAGTTTAACAACAACAGCCCTCAACACCAGCCTAAAGCTCTCCGAACTTGTTTCCTCCTCCTCCTCCTCCTCCTCCTTTTCTGAAAGCGTTCCCTACTCCCACCGAGACGCCTTCATTCTCTTTCTCTACCTTCTAACGGCGGTCACCGCCATTCTGGGCAATGTCTTCGTCTGCGTGACAATCTACCGAAAAAAGCGGCTCACCTCAACCACCTACGTCCTCATTTTCAACATGGCCATCTCGGACATTCTCGGTGGACTGGTCATCCCCGGCCAGTGGCTCTTCTGCTCGACGGTTCTCCTGGACACTGGAATATTCTTCCAGTCTGCCTGCGGCCTGGGAAAGACCTTCCAGATTCTCTCCTACTACGTCTCCTCTCTGACGATGACCGCCATCGCCTACGACCGGTACATGCTCGTCTGTCGGCCAATTGGCGGAACAGGTAGTGGAGCAAACCGACGAATCGACGTTCGCATTCTGCTGGCCGTCGTCTGGGCGCTGGGGCTGCTTTTTATCTCGCA
>NW_016197271.1:0-2829 GCF_001687245.7 Rhagoletis zephyria | reverse complement strand
CCTTCCCGATCACTGACCCCTACCATTTGTCTCACAGTGTAATGAATAACCAAATTTACTTCAAAGAGCAAAATAGGGGTATGGATACGTTTTCGAGACATTTGCAATTTACCGTTATTCAGCTAAAAAGAAAGAGTGGTTACAATTAATCAAGTATATCTTACGAACCAATTAAATAATCGGAATACGAGGTACGGTAAATGATAGAAAATACAATTCTCCATAAACCGTATATAGATTACTTTTCGATAGCCCTGATAGTTTCTGAGAAATTGTTTAATTTAAACATGAAAACTCGTAAAAAAATTGTATTGGATTTTACTGGAAATGGTTAAACAAACTCAATTATTTCAAGGCAACCATCTCCCCGGACAAAGCTTTACAGGACAGAGAATATGCCTGTTTTGCCTTCTAAGAGTGTGATATTTTAAGAAACGAACTCCAAATTTTCTCACCCTTTGCCCTTAATTTAGAATTGAGCACGAAAAAAGAAAGGGGCAATCAAAAGGCGAAATTTTTTGCTTGAAACGAAATCACCATTAATTGATTTGTTTCAAATGGTTGTGTACCAGCCGGCCAAATAGTCAATAGACTAGAGGGGAGTTATTATGCGCTCCAATTGGTATAGGAGAAACACATACGTTTATAAATAAGCATGTATACAACACATACACAAAAACGCCACTCACGTACACAACGGAACAGAAGCTATGGGCCTATCTACTTGGCTCATTCCTAAGGGCCCATGAAAATAGATATCGTTATTTTTCGATTTGTTGCCACCTTAACAATGGCAAAACCTAACATTTGGGTAATTGTTTTCTTTTGTCAATCAACGCCAGCACTGCTGAATAAAGTCAAACTCTCACTTGCAGTCAAGTGAAATAGTTTAACCTCGAGATTTAAATTATGAAGCACTGTTTTATTTTAATTTGTTTGAAGTGAAACCTCCGGTAATGCCCGCTTGCTTAGTGAATCATCCAGCGGTGCAAGTACTATTTACTTCCGTTTTGCATAAAACCAACACTAAAATTGGGCACAATAAAAGCACGACTTTCAAATATACGATCACTCTTTTGTTTATTTATAATGTAGAAGTACATAAAATATGCATAATTTTAACACAATCAAGCGCGCATAAAGTTAGTAATTTAAAAGCGTCAAATAAACCACCTAAGCTGACGTTATTTGCCATAAATAACCGCTGAAATGAGTACACCTTTTAGCTGTTGAAAGTTGGTCATCGTGTTCTAGCTCTCTTTTTTGTGTATAAAAAAGGTAAACCTGCAAAGCGTCAATGCTTTAATGAAATCCTTGGTGGTTTGATGTCGTGACGATGGCGCGTAAATTTCAAAAAACTTTTTTTGTTTTCTGTTTTGGTCGCTTTTTAACTCAACAACAAAATTTACAACATCAAATCACGTTAAAAAGGGTATGTAAAATACTAAATAAACTATGAGTGAGAGAGAAAACATTGAATGGGTGGTTATGTGCTAGCGTGCTAACGGTAATAGAGTTAGTCATAAAGCGCAGATATGTGGTGATGTGTCGCCTTTTGGAGTAAAATTTACAACGACATGAAGGCTTGGGGGACTCAAACAAACTGCTAGGCAGCGTTAAAAATTTAGCAGTATTATATGAGTTTAGGCTATTAGCCTAGGTAAAGGAGAGAGAAAAGAGAGGGTGGGCGACCACAAAAGGTTACCCAAATTTATGAGCTGAAAAGCAGCAGCAATTTAGTGCTAAGAATAGCGCTTTCAACACATTCGACACTCATCAAGAGTGAGCTCATACTAGTTAGTTAGTAGTTAGCGCTAAAAATAGGCTACTAACGGCAGGAGAATGGACAGATTTAAATTTTCTTGGCACGCAGGTACTTTAATTTCGGGTGAGGTTGGGTTCAAAATAAAAACAAGGGAGAATCAAGGAGTTGAAAAAAATATATAAAAAACTTTAGTAGAGGGAGAATTTTTTATCTCAAATGTACCCACATATGTAATTAGAAGTAGTATTTNCGAAAAACGAAAACATATTTAGAGAAGGTAAATATTCCAAAGAATAAAAAACAAACAATAATTTGCTTTAAATTCGAAAACGGCCTAAGCGCTAAAACGAAAATCTTAGTTACGCAAGCGCACTAAAAATACATAAGTGGATGACGTGCACTTTGGCAGTTTCAACCGCAGATAATCGTCAAGCAGAGACTGCAATCCGTGACGCAAGGACAGTAGGGTGGTCCAAAATTGCATATAAAATAATAAAGTCGGAATTTGTATGCGCTCACCCCCTAGGATTGTTCTACACCGAAACAAAATATACCCCTATTTTTTTATTTTGAAATCAAAAAATATTTAGAGCTCGCTCAAAGTTTTCCATGTATTTTATATGGGGAAAAACAATTTTTCCGTAGAAATTGTACAGAGTTCTTGAAAATCAATATTTTTCGACCGAAAACTATTACTGAATTATTTTTTTTAACCATTTTTTCATGGTAACTAGATTTTGCGAGCCCGCCAAAACTCCTAGCAAATGCCAGAAAATGCAATGGGGTGATAAATAAAAAATCTTTAGCATTAAAAAATGGTTAAATAAACAAATGGATATTGTTATTGGAAGTCTGTTGGAGAGAGCCAGTGTTTTCCGATCGAAAAATATTGATTTTCAAGGATTCCATACCATTTCCACGAAAATATTTTTTTCCATGTAAAATAAATGGTAAATTTTGAGCGCTTTGAGCGACCTCTAACTATTTTCTGATTTCGAAATAAAAAATAGGCGTATACTTTTTTATACCCGAGCGCACTTGTGCACAAGGGTATTATAACTTTG
>NW_016197270.1:0-2829 GCF_001687245.7 Rhagoletis zephyria | reverse complement strand
GTATGTACGTGTATTGGTTATGAGATAGAATAGATATGCATGTAATTTAGGCTTCACTTCTCCAGTGTGGCCCCGGCGCACTTACTTTTTTTTTTTTAAGGGTGGTCCATACTAATTTCCTTACTATCCGATCATTAGATCATGAATAAATTAACCGTACTAATACATTTGTATATGATAATTGAAGTCGGTTGTGTTTTTGCTTAAAAAATACTTGTTTATATTTAAGCAGTGGCGGATTCAGTGGCGGATACAGGGCAGCGAAAAGTAAAATTTATGTTAAATACCTCGTATGCAGAAATTCGAAAACAAGTTCTGTTAAAAAGTTTTTTTGTTCACTTCAACCTTCAATTATAATATCTTTTTTAGATTTTCACAAGATTTTTTATAAATTATAATGTATAAGTAATCATGTATATCTTTCGCCAACGCACAGAAGAGTATTTACATAGTAAAACCAGTCAAAATTATTTGATCTGTTTTTCTGATAAGTACTGAAAGAAAGCACGGAAGTTAATCATAATTAGGCATTTATATGAGAAAAAAAGGCTAACTACATTTATCTTAGGTTCATTTTCGTGACATATTTATTCATCGAATACCATAGGTCCACAAAAAGCCTACTCCACAAAAATTCCAAAACGACATTCATATTTCTAGGGGCATATTTAGATCGGCGAGTCCGGATATGCCCTCCGTTTTTTTCAGATTGGCTCTCATTTACGAATAATTGCGAATTGTGTAGAATTTTCAGTTTCTAAAATTTTGATGCTTTCTCAATTTAAATTAAATAAATATCTTAAAAATCAAAATAAAAAAAGAATGCGAAGAGTGTTATTGTCCAGTTTCATAGCCCTTCTAAAGATATTCCGAGATCACTAAAATTTGATTTCCTCATTCGTTTTCTTATATTATTAAGTTATTTTTACCGATGAAGAAAACAGTAGGTAGAAACTAGCGGTGCATCAAGTTTTTTCACCAGAGCTTTGACAAATAGTATTCGATCAGACTAACAGATTGTTAATTATGCCAGCATGAACTCTCCCTATAACCAGCCGTTGAACATTTCTGCTTGGAATATCTTTTGAAGGATCCTAAACTTTGATTTTAAAAAGCGGAGAAAGCAGACGTAGACGGACAGTTTTATAGCCAAGGGTCTAAAATATATCCCTATAAAAGAATATTGCCCGACGAGACCAGACAAGCAAACAAAACGACTGTTATTTAATTGAAATTTTTGCTAAAAATAAATATCCCATAGGCCCCATTTCAAATAATTCAAAAGAATATAAATTATGGCACATGCTTTCTCTTTGTATATCTACTAGTTTTATTTTAGGATTAGGCCATAAAAAACATTATAACGAAAGAAATAAATGCAGCTATTGAAAGCGCAGAAAAAAAATTATCACAATAAAGGCTATGTTATATTTGACGTAGTCAAACATCCTGCCAACTGATGGATCGGTTACATAGCTTGAGAAATAATATGTTTAAAGAGAATTTTATCAAAGTTGATAACTCTGAATTTTGACCGGTTTTATTATACAAATACTCCTGTGTGCAACGTGAAGCTCTTGGTAACTTCAAGATAGTAACGTTACTTCAGAAATAAACTTTTCAATCCTTCCCCGGTTAGAAACATGGCTGCGTTGTACCAGGCTGACAGAAAATTGTTTGGTATGAAGTTTTATAGCTCAGTCAGTTTCAGTACAAAAAGTGAACGTTTGAAGTACCTCAAAATTCGCGCTGCTTTTTGAGATTTTTTTTGGTGGGAGGCGTTTCGCATTTCCATTCACACAAAATACTTATTTATGTTCCAAAATACTCGTATTTTTATATCGAAAAATGCACAACTTCGAACTTGAACCTTATTATACTGGAATTAAATTGGCTTTAAAAATGCATGCCCAAAACATTTCTAAAAAATCTGATTACAAAATTTTAAATTTTGATAGCAAATTTTTTAAATTGGTTGAATTTTCGCGAATTTCGCATTTTCAGCAGATTTTTTTATGAATTACGAATGAGCGGCAAATTACGATAATGTGAACATGCTTTATAAAATACTTTTTCTGTTCAAAATTTTAAAATTGTTTAAATGGAAACCCCGAAAATGACGCTGTTTGACAAAATTATGTTACATTTTAACCGACTTCCAAAAAAGGAGAAGGTTATCAATTCGTCGGAATATTATAATTATTTTTTTTGGTATGTATTACCGCATTACTTTGGACCACGTAAACCGATTTCGATAATTCTATCTACTTCTATCGGAAAGGTAGTGTCTCACAGGTGGTCCCATACTAATTTGGTTTAGATCCGATCATTGAATCGTGAAAAAATTAACGGCACTCGTAAATTTTCATATTAGAATTGAAGGTAGTTGTGTTTTTTGCTTAAAAATTACTTGTTTGTTTGTGTAGTTAATTTAACCTTATTTGACAAGTTGCCAGTTCCGGCAACACTGGGCCTAAGCTTAATCGTATCGATTATTGAGACTCATTCATTTTGATTATTAATCGTGATTAACTTCTTAATCGTTAATCAAATTAACATTTTCCAACACTGCTTTTCATGAGTGCCATGAAAGTCGATTCGGTGTGAGATATATTCAACATTCCCTAAACTGTTTATAAATATCTTAAGTATTTAATAATACAAACAATGGACTGTTATATATATACACGCTGTCAAGTTTAAATAGGGGGAAATCAGCTGCACTTGATAGCAGTAGGTTGAATAAAGAAAATGAGTTAGCAACACGAGTTTACGGGGTTTGCATAGCTCAGTGGTTAACGCTTCTGACTTTGTACATCGATGACGCGG
>NW_016197269.1:0-2829 GCF_001687245.7 Rhagoletis zephyria | reverse complement strand
GATTTATTTTTTCTGGCAAACAAAAATGATTCCCTTTTCTTTAATACCTTACGCTATTTAAACTGGTTTCATGTTCTTTTTAATCAGTTTTGTATCTACACTGATATCGTCTTACTTTTGTTCTACTATTTTGTTATGAAGTTTTTGCTCAGTGTATGAAAAAAGGCATGACAGCCAGCTAAAATGGCTTAACTTTCAGCTACTCTCTTTTCCTTGCTACTTATGCTTTGTTTTTCTATCTCCTGATCCTTTTTGCTGGTGTTTTGTTATAGTAATCAATCTTATTGTTGCCATTCTGATGAGTTTTCAAATTTTAATAAGCCACTCCAACAATTTGTCGCGTCTACGTCGCGTAAAGGGTACTTCTGCATAAACTTGTATTTCTTTGATTTTCTTCAACTCAGCCAATCAGTAGCGATGGAACTGATCAAATGTTGAGTTGTTTCGAAATACTAAAGCAATTCAGCTCGATTATGTGCTTAGTTACATATTCGAAATTTTTTTTTTCATCTTTACATTTAATTATGAACTCAATTTGGGTCGATACTTGTCTTCTTATTGTTTGGCGCTGTAACCGCCTAAATGATTTTGACCAACTTTAAGTGTCAGGCGTTTCTGTGCTATCTGACTTTAATTAATAATGAAAAACTAAGCCAAGTCGTTCTCCACATCAATTTTCCAAAGCATCTTTCTCTTGAATACTCCAAGGGCCGACTTATCGATTGTCGATGCTTATGCGCCACCTACCGGTACAACTTTGATGAGTGACTTATAGAGAGAGGACTTTACTTTTGTTTTTGAAATTATAGCTGTCAGAAGTGACGTCGAATTCAACGCACGAACACACGGACTATTTGCTTGATAACAGGAGATACACTACTTATCGTCGGTAAATTCGAGAAGCATTTGTTTTGCTTCCATATACAATTTAGAAAAGGGAGAAGGTTTGCTGAAGTCACCTTACACGAATAGGATCTCATTTGCATGACGGATCGCAATGCCCTTTTTAATAAATTGAAATGTATACAAATCGACTTTTCTTTCTTTATTGTCTTTGCCAATGCAGCGATAATGCCACAAAAAGTCACAACACAAAGTAACTCTAATAACCATTGAGAAAGCCTACCTAGATGCTTAGATCTTAGAAGCCGAACAACATTTTGCCAAGTTTTAACGTATTATTTTCGTTGTTATTTAATTTTGGTTAATTCAAAAATTCAATCTTGCGCACTATCATTCTCGCAAAAATTCGATAAAATCTTTACTGTGAAATCTGATAAATTTGACATATTTTTAAAACTTATTTAGTCAGATTCATAAAATCGCTGAGCTTTAGCTGGTCAAGTTCAAAAGAAAACCCCTGGTACCTACCCCAAAAATTGTTTAAAAAATTTTTAAATTAGAAAGGNGATTTTCTTGAAAATTGTTTTATTTAGTGCAGGCACTTTAGTTTCACTAAAAATTTTCAATTTGACATAAACTGTAGGAGGAGTAGCATTAAATACACTTATTTCCGCTAAATATGTTTACACTGTAAAAATTAGCTGTTGCAAGCACACTTATCTTCAACTCATTATAATCGATTACAAAGATCAATGGGTCCATTTGTGGCAATAAAACTAATTTAATTCATAAAAATGGAGTGCGTGAAATTTAATCAATATGCATTAATTACGAATTTGAAATTTTACAGGAGAAGCAAAATACTGTTTAAGTTTATATAGGAAATGCTTACAGAGCTGTCACAAGTCATTTTCTCTAAGATAATTATATTTTAAACTAAAATACTAAATATTGAATCCGTCCGTTTTCGACATATTGTTTAAGACGCGATTTTGTATCACACAATATTGAAAGTTTTTCTGAAAGTAATTATTTTTATTAATTTTTTCCCACAAATTTCGTGTGAAATGTATGTATACATGATTTAGTTAAATTACTAATAAAACTTAATTAAACACGTTCCTTTTAATTTAGGCATCTTATTGGATCGGCATTTTAATTTTTTTTCTTTGGTAAATTGGCTTCAGCGAGAGCTGTTAAACTTCCATTACGACTAGTAATCATTCGTTTTTCGCATTTCTTAATTTTAATGATTATTTTAATTTTCTTACATAACCCAGCCATTATCAATAAATTATTAAGTATAATTATCAAAATAATCATGATTAATTGCCATTAAAAAATAATCAAATATTCAAAATTAAGCAAAAAAAAATTATTGGATTATTTTTAATTGTTTGATTATGTGTAATTATTTGATTATTTGTAATTATTTGATTGTGTTTAATCATTTGATTGTTTTTAATCATTTGATTGTTTTTAATTATTTTATTATATTGAATTATTTGAATATTTCTAATTGTATGATTATTTTTCCAAATTGATTATAAATTTTTTTTATAAAATTACAAATTTTTTTTATAAAATTACAAATTTTTATAAGTTAGTATTAAATAACTGAAACCAAATTCATTGTACGAGTAAATACTTGTACTGTAGTTTACAAGTAAGAACTGATTTCTCACAAGCATTTTCAATATCAACTGTCTTTGTTATTCATTAATACTTCTAAAAAGAATTTTGTAGAGGGCACTTTGCAGCAGATCTTCCATATAGACATATGTAGGTATGTATGCATATTAAAATTTTAGATATTTTGTATTTTTTTTACTTAAATCAGTTTATATTGAACTTAAAACAATATACAAAATGCTTTTTTACGGTTCCCAAAAATGTCTGTTGTTTAAAACTTTTTAAAAAGTTCACCTCATACTGTTTTCAGCTGAACAAAATTAAAACAATTGAGAACCCACTCATTTGAAGGTG
>NW_016197268.1:0-2829 GCF_001687245.7 Rhagoletis zephyria | reverse complement strand
GTCGCCCCAACACCACCTTGTTAAACGCACCTTGAGCTTTAACTTCTAAAATTTGTGTTAACAGAGAACCTGTAATTATTACCGTTCTCTGGTATTAAGATTAAAACGGAATGCTTTTAGATGCTAAATGACATATCTAAATATGCATTTTTTTGATAAGTGTTGTGGCAGTTTTTTTCTGTTAGGGTGTGTGCTGTCACCGCTCATTTGATTTCTTCCGGACAATAAATTGCTAAAGGTATTCGAAGGGAAAGCTTCGAGAGCGCCTAGAATAAACAACGCTTTGGAAAAAATAGACACGAGGAACTGTCGAGCAGGACTGTAGGTGAACGCAAACAAAAGATATTGTTGAAAAATTCAAAAAAAAAATAGGACCAACCTACAGGTCGCCTTTTATGCATTTTTCGGTGACAACTCTATTTGGGATTGTATATAAAATAGTTCTACTGGAATAATCAAAATACTTATTTTAATCTATAATTTACAGACATTGGGGTGGTAGAGACTGAGATCTCCTGGTATGTACTAGAACGGGGTACTTGAAGTCAACAAACTGTCTCCTTCAGACAAGAATATCGTTATAAATACTGTAAGATCAGAGGAAATGCCAAAGATATGACGAAAAATACTTTAGGCTCTGGGGTGTACGGTGAACTTTTTTTCGGTACGGTCTAATGTACACACTTCTTATTTCCGTTAACAGCAAAACCTCATATAACAGTTTGGCTTTTACACAAATTCATATCAACTGCAAGCTCTCCATTAAAGTTTAACATAAAAGCTGGGCTGTAAAGGGCCGACTGTAAAGTGACTAACACAAATAAAGTCGCAGCGACAAAGCTTTCAAGCTGCATGCAAACTAAATCGCTAGCTTAGATTGAAAAGTTGCTAATTCGACTAATTATGAAAACTCATATTTTTATATAGGTAGCAAGAGAAATTAAAAATTCATCGGACTAAAGTACTTGTTTTATTTTATATCTGTTTATATATAGTGAAAGGCAAATCGACGATCCGATAAGGCCAAAATAATAGGAAATCTTTTAATGAAGATCGAATCCTTCTGATTCGTATGGAGTTTTTTCCTTTGCTTTAAACACGCAAAATGTTGTATTCAAAATTGTAATTGTAAAAGTGGACTTAGCAACTTTTCACCCTAGGCTAGCGAACTGTGCTATTAAAATTATAAGCAGTATTAAGAGCAGCAATGGGAAGAGAGAGTTTAACTTTTAACGCCTCTATACAAAATGTATAGGTAAGGTTAGGTTATCTAGGCTGTTATCATCCCTCAGGAAAAGGGCACACTTAGGCCACCATGGGCCCGTTGTGAGGACATATTAGAGACTAAAGTCTAGGCACGTGTAGGTCAAAAGCTCTCTCTGCCCATCACTGGTTTGGACGTACTCTCAACATGAAGAACCGTACTTCTAAATGTTGAAAATTGCCAATGCTGTCGAAAGAAAATCTTTGACAACTTACTTTCTAACTTTCATTTCACAGCTTTGGCAATATTCATCGTTTGGAAGTACAATTCTTCATGTTGTACATGTACATATAAAGGTAGATATTGAATTCATCTCACAAACTGGTCTATAAAACCCTTCCTTTGAAAGCGCTGTAAACAACCAATAGACTAAAGAAACCGGGAGTGGTCAAGTCTTACATGTCATCGTAAAATGGCGTGTGTACATTGAAACATGATACTAATGATAGAAAACTTAAGTTTATGCACTTGATGCCTGTTCACGCACACTGAGCTGTTTGTAAGCTTGAATTCATTTCCCCTCTCAAAACCTCTACTCGCATATATTTCCAAAGTCACAAAGCTCCAAGTTAATGGTAACAGTTCCCTTGTTCTATACCAACTCTATCTGGGAGTATATCTCTTATTAATACCCACAGCCAATATTGTAGTCCCGCTGTTTCCAAGAGTCTTCGGCGCACACCTGCGCTCAGACTCTCACACCTGAGGCCGAGGACAAGCAGACGATGCCAGATCAAGGCGATTTTATACAAGGTGGTTTATTAGATCAGCAGGTTTCTTCGCCTTAGGATATCCTCGGGGTCATTTGGAGGTTCTCAAGCCATTCCTGGATGATCCCGAGTTATACATCTACTATATACGGTTGTTTTCTCTATCAAAAATAAGGAACATGACACCCTCAAAAGCAGACGATGCCAGATCAAGGCGATTTTATACAAGGTGGTTTATTAGATCAGCAGGTTTCTTCGCCTTAGGATATCCTCGGGGTCATTTGGAGGTTCTCAAGCCATTCCTGGATGATCCCGAGTTATACATCTACTATATACGGTTGTTTTCTCTATCAAAAATAAGGAACATGACACCCTCCAAAGCAGACGATGCCAGATCAAGGCGATTTTATACAAGGTGGCTTATTAGATCAGCAGGTTTCTTCGCCTTAGGATATCCTCGGGGTCATTTGGAGGTTCTCAAGCCATTCCTGGATGATCCCGAGTTATACATCTACTATATACGGTTATTTTCTCTATCAAAAATAAGGAACATGACACCCTCCAAAGTGCATTTCAATAGCCTATGGTTGGAGCTTTTAAAATTAGGGTTTAGCTCAGTAGATCTTTTTAGGCCACAGCCCGATTATTCCCGACGTAATTATATACATAATAACAATAAAGAGACATAAAAAAGATTAATTTGCTTTTATTGTAGTAGCTTTATTTTGTTTTACTAAATGTTATGTCATCTACATTTTCAATAAACTTGACATTGAAAAAAAATAAAAATAAAAATAAAAACCTCCAAAAAATGTGTGGTAGTTTTTTGTTGGTTTTTGTATGAAATTTTGGTAA
>NW_016197267.1:0-2830 GCF_001687245.7 Rhagoletis zephyria | reverse complement strand
GCATCAATGACTACCCGGAAATTCCTGAGTGATGATTGTAATATTAGTTTTTTAACCCTAAAGTTTTTTCTTTCTTGTCAGTGAGCTGTGTGCAAAAAGTTCTGTTGTCCACATGTGACTGCCAATGAAAAGATTTTATGCGACCAATAAAAAGTTGAAAAGTTTCAATTCTGATAAACAAAAGTTGGGCCAATAATAAATAATAAAAATGTTTTAAATTTTAAAAAATACAAAAGTTAAAACTTATGTGCTTAAAGTGTGTAAAATACAAACGCAAAAGAATCTGTCAGTTTGAAAACGAGTAAAAAGAGAAAATATTTTTTCAGCAAATGGGAGTAAGTAAGCAATCCAAACTTGCCTTATCATCGTCGAACAATGTACGAATTAGGCTGCTCTTCCGGAAGAAACTCAGTTTCATAGAAGAGACTGGCGCGAGTAGTGAACTGCTCAGCCTGGAAGGGTAGGGGTTCGTTGAGGGGGCAGACCCGTTGGAAAAGATTGGTTAACTTAAACAGT
The DNA here is from genome assembly GCF_001687245.7 of Rhagoletis zephyria. Taxonomy (NCBI): domain Eukaryota; kingdom Metazoa; phylum Arthropoda; class Insecta; order Diptera; family Tephritidae; genus Rhagoletis; species Rhagoletis zephyria. The sequence goes on along the minus strand of NW_016197267.1, from coordinate 2,314 downwards.
CTGGAGAAGGCGGCCACCCGAGCCAGTCGCAGACACCGCTGCATCTGTCGACCGTAGGCGGCCTTAAACGACATAGCATTGAGTCGGAAACGAATGGGGTCGCGCTGGTAGGGGAAGATCTCTCCCATTGGAATATTGTATCCACACTCCTGGCATCTCGTGCCATTGGGACTCCAAGACACCGTCTTCAGGTTGGGAAAGAGCACCTCCAGGTGCAGCTGCTCATAGTCGTGGTGGCTGTTTGCTGAAAAGTCCAGTCTGCGTGGGTGGATTTTAAAGAAACGTTAGCATTGCTGCAATAAACAATGTTTCTTGCTGATCACCACTTACCCTAGAAACTTCACACTGGGCAGCACGGGCAGTTGGTCAATGGGCACCATCTCTGGAGGTGAGCTGGGCGCTGGGCGGCAGAAGATGTACAGGTAGGCGAGCTCTTGGAGAGACGCCAGCGACTCGACCAGGCGACGAATGCTAAGAGACTTCACTTGGACATAGAGCATCTGCAAGTGAGGCGACTGACGGGCAAATCGGGCCAGTGCCTTGTACTCGGCCGCTGAGTCGGCGCTGAAAATGCCGTCAATATTGCAGAAGCGCAAAGCGGCGGCGACCGGGCCGAGGGAGACCAGCGTCTTCAGAGTGAGAGGTGTTCCTTTGACGTACAACTCAAGATCTTTTTGTTTCTTTTGTTGTGGCGGTTGTTGATGCACCGTCAAATTAGAAAGCTCTCCTGCCAGTGTTTTATCATTACGCATTCGAAAAAGTATCTGTTTTAGAAGGCGAGCGTCAGCGGAAAAGTTGTTGTTGAAATTGCTAAACTCGAGGCGAGTGCAAAACTTGAGCAACTCTAAGCGGCCGACGACGTCAGACAGACAATGGGTGGCCAGTTGGCGGTCGTCGAGGACTACCGGACAGTCGAGAGGGGGCTTGAAGTTCACATGCAGACTGCGCAGCGCAGTGAGCCGGTTCAGACTGGCCATCAGCGAGAGGAACTTCTTCTGGAAGGCGAGCTGCGCCTCGGCGCGATTTCGATCGCCGTTGGTGAGCTCTCCCCAGAACAAGATAGTCACCTCGACCAGCTGGTGACGGTAATGGGCGAGCAGCTGATTCACTTTCGACAACTCCTCGTGGGAGCCATGTTCTTGCACCAGGCGGAACACCTTCAGATTGAGCATCAGCTCGAGCACTCGCTCTAAGATGGTCTGCAGCGGTCGACTGTGGCCGATGAAAAGGACATTGTGGCTGTTTACAGTTACGGGCACAATGATAATTTCGGTGGGCGTTTCCAGCAGCTGAAGTCCATCCGGGTCATTGGCGATGATCAGGTGACGTCGTCGACTACAGGCTGCTGGCTTCAGCCCCTGCCAGGCGCGGCACACCTCGTCAATGTGAAACAGATCAACCAGTGGAACGTAATCAAAGATGGTGAGCAGTGGCAGATCAGGAAGGTCGGAGATGGAGGCGGTGGTGGTGGTGGTGGGTTTCGGTGGCGAGACTTTACTTTTGGTTCGATTCTTTTTTTTGGCCATTTTGAATTTCTTTATTTTGCCCATTTTGGCGCAGTGTGCTCTTTCTCAACGGCTGTCCGTCTTCTTCTGTTCTTTTCTTTTGTCCTCTTCAGCTGCCAACAAATTTTTGCTCCGCCTGTGTCCAAGTGAGCGCGTAAACACTGAGTCAGTCAGTCAGTCAGTCAGCGGGTGAGTGCTCTATGGGACGCTGAGGGAGGAGAAGAAGAGGTGACAGAAGCAGCAGCAGCAGAAACAGCAACAGCAACAGCCCGCGTGCTCAGGGCATTTNCAGTGTGCTCTTTCTCAACGGCTGTCCGTCTTCTTCTGTTCTTTTCTTTTGTCCTCTTCAGCTGCCCAACAAATTTTTGCTCCGCCTGTGTCCAAGTGAGCGCGTAAACACTGAGTCAGTCAGTCAGTCAGTGAGCGGGTGAGTGCTCTATGGGACGCTGAGAGAGGAGAAGAAGAGGTGACAGAAGCAGCAGCAGCAGAAACAGCAACAGCAACAGCAATAGCCCGCGTGCTCAGGGCATTCCACTGCAATTCCACTACTGAAGGCGTGGGAACAAAGAGGACCAGTGCGACATCTCGGTTTTTACCCTGAAGTACGCACTGGCTCCCTGACACGGTAGAATCGTGATTTTTTCCGGTAACGCACTTCGTCACTTTGCCTGCCTTCGTTTTTTATTGTTCAATGAAAAAAGATAGAGTTTTAATGGTTAATATGGTTGATATAATATACGCCAACAACTGGGTCAGATTGAAGATGCCTGGAGAGAGAGAGAGAGAGAGAGAGAGAGAGAGAGAGAGAG
>NW_016197266.1:0-2830 GCF_001687245.7 Rhagoletis zephyria | reverse complement strand
ACCTCCCTTGGGCGGACATTTTTCCCTATACCAAGTTTTAAGTATAAATTTCGGAACAAATTACTCTCTCTTAAGCGGACACTCTCTTGGCCGGACGCGGACAGTTATTTTGCATAAAATTGACACAAAAACTCTATTGGGCGGACGCGAACCTCTTATCAACGGACATTAAGATTTCTTTTCATAACAAATCAAACAAAAACCTCCGTTGAGCGGACGCGAACTCCTCATAGGCGGACTACTAAATGGAAAAAGGGGACTTCCCGCACAAAATGTGATTGTTATGCACACATTTAGTTTGGTTTGCGCAGTGGTTTAGGTTCGTTATTTGAATTGTCAGAAACCCTTGGAGACTGATAAAAACATGAAAACTATTGATGAAAAAGGTACTGACACTGAAAAAAATTTAAAATAAAACTTACGTCAATCGACAATTTCCCAGTTTTTTATGTAATGAATCTATGATTTTATGTAGTTTATGGACTAGAATGTAATATTTATTTTTATTTTGTTATTACTGAATATGTACTTACGCACATAAATGAAATGTGCACTTTTGAAAAAATACATGCACATTTTTGTTTGAACGATGTAATATCAATATCTTTTATTCAAATAAGAAATAGTGACTATTCAATTAATTAAAACATTAAAAAGTTCTAAAATAGGCTTCCCCTCCATTAAGCGGACACCTCTCTTGGGCGGACAAAAAATGACTGACGGTGAGTGTCCGCCCAAGGGAGGTTTCACTGTATATCGAGCCTTATCCGCCGAAATAACGTAAGCGAAATTTTTTTTTAAATTTTCGTTTGATGCAGAAATGCATCTAAATGCGTCCGTCTAATAGAGGTGTCCGTTAGGAGAGGTTTCACTGTATATACATTATTATCGACCATATCTCTTATTTCTTGTATTTTATGGATTCTTGCATTAACCATAACTAAAAAAAATTTGCGTAACTCTGGTCTGCATTCAAATTTATATATTAAACAGCTCCTGAATAAATACTTTGAAATGGTCCTTTTACTCTTTGTAATTTTTTGGACTTAGTTTTGTTGCGCGTGTAATTTTTATTTTTTTGTAATTTGGCCCAAATTGAACAGCAGAGGAAGAGCAATAAGCTGCGTGAATTACGTTTTTGTCTTTAAAATGCCAAAACTGGTTTCTCAACGGCTATGAAAATGAAGAAAATATATACATAAACAAACTTTGGCAGTTTAAAGTCCAAATATATAAAAAAAATCAAAGCTGACCGTAAAGAAAAGCAACGCATAACAGCAAATTCACAGTAAACCAAAAAACGAAGTTTCATTTAATTTGACTAAAGTTTCATTGAATCTGAAAAAGGTTTCATTGAATCTGAAAAAGGTTTCGCCTAGCCTGAAAAAGGTTTCAGTTAATTTTAAAAAATTTAAACTGAAAATGCTATATATGCATTTAATCAAATAACAAAATGTTTGGTGTTGATTTTTACATATGTCGTTGCGCTTAATCGATATCGTTGCAACTTGCAAGTCAAATGCGAATATCAACAACTCATGACGTGAACGTAGAATATGTGCTATGAATTTTAAATGCTGCTGAATCTGAAACTCACGTCCAACTTTGATTTTGAGTATTTAGTTAGATATTGTTGCAAAAAAGACAAAATAAAAAACTAATGCCAAATATAAATAGATAAAAAACATTTAATATTTGTGTATACCAATTAGGTTTCGGTTCCACCACAAAAAATCGAAACNGACAAAATAAAAAACTAATGCCAAATATAAATAGATAAAAAACATTTAATATTTGTGTATACCAATTAGGTTTCGGTTCCACCACAAAAAATCGAAACAATAAATACACACATTTGCGCAAGCTTAACCTGCTTGAAGTTAATTCAATTTAGTTGCCGTCAAGTGATGAGGTTGCAGAAATTAAAAAGCAAAATTTGTAAACAAAAAAGCAAAAAAACAAAAAAAGCAGATTAGCAAAACTTGCATTTTGTAGTATATAGTATACTATATAGCAGCAAAAACAGGATGAGCAAGCACTCAAGTGATTGAAAGTGAAACGAAACAATAAAAGCGACTTGAAAGTTGGGTTAGGTTAGGTAAGCTGGCTAGCCACAATGTGGCTTTGCAGAGTCCATTAAGGTCTGTAGCGTTGCCAGATAAGCTACGATTCGCAGTGTGCTAAGGTCTGAGCCAGTTTAAAGGCGTGGGATGCCAGCAGGCAATGTCCCATTAGGACATCCACTAGTAGCCTAGCGTCCTCCCTCTTGACGGATAGGAGAAACTTCATGAGCTTTATGTCATACGCTTCGCACATACATAATACTAGATCCGTTGTGCCTCGGAACCCAGTACAGATGTACGTCAGTACCAGTATGTAGCAAATCCGGAGTTGTCCTGCACTCCGCCACACTTCTCGAGGAAGTGCTGTGCGATAGAGGTGCCTTTATCGCAGTGTGACTGTCGATGTTGAGATTCGTCTGTTTGTTTACTAGTTTACTACTCAGTAGCTCCGCCGCTCTCCTTATGACCGAGTGGAAAATGCTGCACCACTTCGGCAGTTTATAGGATTTGTTGAGACCGAGCTCCGCGCAGACGACTGCCGCTCCTACGACCTTCTTTTTCTTCAACCCGTCTGTGTAGACATTCACCGAGCCAGCACTCCTCATGCACTCACGCCAGCCGTCGACCTCTATAGTGGCTCAAAGTTCGTCCCAAAGTGCAGATCCGCGGTCATGTAGTCAACCCGTCCGAGTACCAGATCCTTATTTTCTGAGTAAACACTAAGCCCCACCTCGGCTGCCCAAAGATGAATCTCACGAAGTGATTGG
>NW_016197265.1:0-2830 GCF_001687245.7 Rhagoletis zephyria | reverse complement strand
GGCCATCAATCGTCAGCTGTTCACCTCGGCCCTTCTACTGCTCTTCGGCGTCGCCTTCGCCCTGACGCCGAGATTTTCAACGCTGGTCCCATTTTATGGCTCATTCTTCGCCATCGGCCTCGGCGGCGGCAATTGGAACACCGCGAGCAGCACCTGGCTGATGGAGCTGCACGAGGGCCGGCGGCTGGCGGCCGTTCTTCAGCTGCTGCAGCTCTGCTACGGCCTGGGCATGATCGTCGGCCCGGTGGTGGTGGGCCCATTTTTGGGCGGCTTCGTTGCTGATAACAGTGCTTTGACGGCGGAGATGATCGCCTCGAGGCGGGCCCGACTGACCGTACCGTACGTCATCTGTGGAGCGGTTCAGTGTGGAGGTAAACAAAGGCGGGAGAAAAGTTTTTTCTTTGTACAAAAATGATCTCCTTTCTTTTTTTCAATTTTTTCAGTTGGCCTACTTCTCTTTCTCCTCTACCTTCTGCCCTCAACACGGTACAGCAAAACGAACACTTCGACTGAAGATCATGAGGATGATCTTGACCTTCGCCTCCGAACAAAGCCACCATCTACTATCAACAATCGTCTGCTGGACTCTCCGAACCACAGTCAGCCTCGCCTGCTCTTCAGCCTCCTCGTGATGGCCGTGCTCGCCTTCTACAACCTCGCCGAGGCGAATCACCTCAACTTCCAGACCCCTTACTACCAATCTCTAACTGGGCCAAACATCTCCGCCTCAACAGCGGCGGAGATCGCCTCCATGACCGCCACCGCCTACACCGCCGGTCGAGGACTGTCGGTCCTCACCGCCTCTTGGCTTCCCTCGGTGGCCCTCATTTCCGGGCACCTAACGCTGGCTCTGGCCAGCTTCCTCGCCCTGCTCTGGGTCCAGCACGGGACCAGCGTGACGCTGATCAGCGTCAACTCGGTGGCCATTGGCCTCGCTTTCTCCGCCGTCATGCCGGCGGTCTTCAGCTACGTGAACGCCTACCTGACGGTGGACGACCGCCGCAATGCTGCCTTCTTCATCACCCTCTCGTTGCCCTCTGTTTTTAGCCCTTTTTTGCTGGGGCCCTATCTTCAAAGTGTTCCCTCCGTTCTTCTGTACCTTGATCTAGGGTCGCTCTCCTTGGCGTTTCTCTTTTTCACATTGAGCTACATTTTAGTTGTGAAGGTTAGAAGAAGAAGGAGGAGGGAGGCAAATACTGCTGAAGATGCGAGAATGCTGTTAGAAGACGAAAAAGGCGATCAAATGCCAGCAGACTACGGATCTCGGTTATGAAATCTCGAAACAACTCAAAACCTACTGTTTAGCATTTATGAAATTTAATATAACAAAAATCAAAAAGTAAAATTGAAAAACTTAAACGGCACCAGCAACTACAACAGAACACCTACTCAGGAATGCCTCCATTGAGATTGCTCGGGTCTAGGGTGTCGCCAATGTAGATTCCATTGTTGCAGCTGTTTGGGTAGGGACACGGACAGTACGGGTCGGGGCAGGGCGGAGGGCAGGGGCAGGGTGGCGGCGGGGGAGGAGGAGGTGGAGGCGGGGGCGGACAAGGACACGGCGCCGGAGGGCAGGGTCGGAAGTAGTTGATGCAGCCGAGGGCCTTGTTGTCACCACCCTCAGCACCTGCTGCGGGAGCTTCGGACACTGCCGAACCAGCAGCTCCAGCTCCAGCACCGCCATCTCGAAGTGCATCAGCGCCGAAGAGTTCATCTCGCAGGTCCTTGCAGCTGACCAGGCCCACCAGGCCGACAACTGCGAGCAGTAGTAAAGTCCACTGGAAGTTCATCTTTTTCTTTTCCTCTTTTTGGTTAGCGGGTTTTGCTTTTTTGCTGCCGTCTGCTTTTCTTTTTATATGATAACAGGTGGTTTAAGTGATTTTGGCTGCTGCTGCCATTTTCTGTTATTAGTTTCAATTGAATCAAAGCTCTTTTTGCAGCTTTTTGGCCTTGATTGAGGAAAAAAGGGAATGAATATGTAAAGTAAAACTGCAAGAAAAAGTAGGGAAACANTTCTGTTATTAGTTTCAATTGAATCAAAGCTCTTTTTGCAGCTTTTTGGCCTTGATTGAGGAAAAAAGGGAATGAATATGTAAAGTAAAACTGCAAGAAAAAGTAGGGAAACATTGTTTTGGTCAATTGACTGTCCCTTTTCCCGCAAACTGATAAAAAAGATTACCCTCGATTTCCCAACTCTGCGCTCTCAAACCGGCTAATCTGTAAGCGGCAAATTTTCAATATTTTTTGTGTTTAAAAATTTTACCAGAAAATCAAATGATTTCAGTTTAATTTGAAAAATTTATTTTATTTTATAAACAGATGCAAAACCGTGTTTCAAACACCGCCACTTAGCCAAATTCTTCACAGGTGGGACCCGAGGGGCCACGACAGGGACCTTTGTTGCAGCTGTTGCAGCAATTGCAGTTGCACGAACAGCAGTCGCAGATATCAGCGCTGCAGCTGCAAATGTCACAGTCAGGGAGACAGGGATTGCCATCGCCGCGGCACTTGTCGCTGGGGCTCATCGGAAAGGGGGGCGGGACGTTGGGAACGAAGGGCGCCTCGGTGTGGTCATTCTGCGGGTCATTCGGGTCGACCTCGATCCAGCCGCAGCCGCCACCGCCGCCGCCCCACCAGCCGCAGCGGCCTAGCTTACTGCTGCTGCTGCTGTTGTTGTTGTTTCCGCCTTCTGCGCCCAGAGTTTGGTTGCCAGCTGTCGAGTCAGTTAAATTGTTTAGTGCTGCTTTGGGGGCTGAATTGGGTTGTTCCGTTTGAGCTTCGGACGTTTGGGATAGGGTGGTCAGTGCGACGCCAAAAAGTACCATCAGTT
>NW_016197264.1:0-2830 GCF_001687245.7 Rhagoletis zephyria | reverse complement strand
TAGCAGTTTGTGTGCTTGTTTTGGTATTACTGTGCGCTTCTTTTTTTTTGCCAGACACACAAAATGAGTCATCGGCAACCTGCCGTCTGTGAGTCCAAGCAACAACCAACGCAACGCACATTAATGGCAATATGTACTATGCATTTATGTAGCAACAACCAAGGCAATGGTCACAAGGATGTGTGCGATAACAGTGGTTGTATTTAGCGAATATTTGCATTTTATCGTAGAAAAGGAGCTAATAGATTTTAGTGGAGAGATATGTAGTTACTGTCGTTCTAGGTGCCTGCCTAAATCGTCAATGGTTAGAAAGGCGAATATTTATGTTATCCCTCAACTTTTTCAGGCGTTAAAATTTATATGACATTGGCATTCCCCATTGATTTGGTAGTGGGGTTTCGAATAAGAAGCGAATTAGGCTTCAAAGTTAAGTTTTTAACCCAATGTGTTTTCAGACATCTTAATTGAGAAATCGCCTTTAGTGGTTGGAAGAGCTAATAAAAAAATAAAAAGAAATAAAACCCTTTTTGAGCTTGACTATGTATTATTTGTGTGTATAAATAAATAAATGAAATGAAAAATATCGCAAAATATACATATGAGCATACTATGCATATATCTCATGGTTCCCGATCACCCTAAGTTTCGATGCCTACTTGTCTTTTAATTTATTTAACCTTTAAGTAACTGGCTGTCTAGATCAACTAATATTTCAATTATAATCGCCAAGCTCAACTAACGTTAGTCCCAGGAAACGTGCTGTTTCGTCGGCAGCGGATAAAAGGGAGTGAGATCTTAGGTGAGTGGGCTTAAGAAAGCATTTTGGATTTTAGTGGCGAGATTTTACACGCAGTACATAAGTTGGGTACGTCGTATATGTACGTCGAGCCTGGATATGTAGGAGTTTAACTGACCATAATTGTACCACAGTAACGTGGTTCTGACTACACAAAGCGAGTTAAGTCTTATTTAAGTGATTTAAAGGGGGAGGTGGTTAGTGTTTGGGAACTTTCGCTGGGACATTTATACATTGGGTCGAGTCTAGATAGGTAGAAGTTTAATCTGCCAGAGTAGCGAGACAGTAATTTCGAAAGAATAATGCGTGTTCCGAGGCAGCTGAAACTACTCTGCTACAAAAGGTGGAGGCTGATAGTGCGAGATTTGGTGAAAGTAGTGATAGTATCTCTGTAAGTATCGTTAATTATCTGCCTGTAAAACTGGGACTGGGACTCCATGTCGGAGTAGACTAAGTATGTCCATAGGTATAGGGGCGTTAGTTGAGTGGGGTTTAGGGGATAATCGAAGAGGTGTCGGGAGTTGTGAGGTGACTCTCCACATGCACACATTGGGCTAAATCAGAGATGGGCATAGTGGCTCCCAGCCGTTTGCACTTAGAAGCCGGCATGGCACATTTAGGGGGTAACATCAAGAGTCAGCATGAAGGGGGAAGAAAAGCGTAATAAAATTTCTTATACTACGACTCTCAAAATACTAATCCATATGATTCTTTATGACACATTTTGAAGTATACTAATTATTTTATTAGATATGAAACATTAACCCTCATGTACACTGGCAAAATTTTGACATTTAAAATGTAACAAAAAAAATTGAAAAACTAAAATATGAAAATATCTTTTTACAAACACTTTTGTCACGATTAAGCTACTGTACAACAAATCAGCTCAAATTTAACAGTTCAGGAGTAGAATACATACATGCATACATACATGCTATGTATAAAAACAATTGCAGGTTTGCAGTTTTGTTTTTGTGCATTTTCTACCATTGCTGTTGGAATTCATTTCACCTTCGATCTTTTTTGTCTTGTATTTGCACACCTCTGCCGGCAGCAGCAGGGGATGATTTTCGTTACGTTGAGTTTTTGCTTTTCAAGGACATTGAACTTGTTCGTCTTTATTTTATGGGATTCCTTACTTATGCATTTATTTGCAATTCGTGCAATTCAAGTGCTTACATATTGGCCATGTTTTTTGCGCATTTAAGCGCTAAACACGCATTTTTCTTGAACAAAAGGCGAAATTATTCTTCCCACAATTGAATTAGGCGCACGCTGCAATAAGGTTGCCAACATTTTCTAAGATATTTATCGTACTTTTTCAAAAAATGGAAAAAAAATATAGTACATTTCAAATAAATATAGTATGTATTTTATTATAAGAAAAAGTAAAAACGCTTTTTAGGTTATTGAAAAAATTCTTCCTGTGAATGCCGAAGTTGCTGGAATAGAGAGTAGAAAAGAAATAATTTTAGGTAAATTTGTTAGTTCTTTCTTAGTGTTTTTAAAAAATTGCTGCCTTTTTTGATTATAAACTCACTATGGCCCTTCACTTTAAATAATATTTCATTTATTATTGTTATATCAGTATAAAGGTCATCCATTTTAATACAAATTTTTTCTGAAATATATTTATATTTATAGCTGAAGAAATATATGATTGATTCNGTGTCGTATTATTGTATGTCGTAAACTTTAAAAGCATAAATAAATGTTTAGACAACTTGAAACCGCAACCAACTATTTCTTAAAACTGCGAAAATGCATAATATGACTTTGATGGTACTTTGCGAATCTCCTTGATATACGTTTAGGCATTTAAAGTCTACGACATACAACAATACGACACTTACGACACCGTTGTGAATACCCCAATAGTATTTTCGCGTACTATATTTTTTCCTACAATATATAGTACGTCGATCGGAAAAATAGTACAATACTATATATTATTGTACGGTTGGCAACCCTACGCTGCAAACACTTATCAAATTTGTGCATACTTTCTCCAATTGCCATTTATTATTTTTT
>NW_016197263.1:0-2830 GCF_001687245.7 Rhagoletis zephyria | reverse complement strand
TTTTAGCTGCCCCGTTTCTAGAATTTAATGAATTGAAAATTCTTTGCTTCGGGTTCAAAGCACACGAGCCAAAATGAGAGACCACTTTGATTCCTTGCACCAGCGTGCCTCCTGCTTTTTGTTCTAAAGCTGCAAAGCAAACCTCCAATGGTGTCAAAAATCAGCAAGCTATCCGATTTAGAGTCCAAAGACATTTCAGTCTCCGGACGAGTGGAAGATGGGCCTAACCATGGTCTAATATTTATTATGTACACTGTTCCATTGTGGAAATGAAAGGTAAAGGCACACTGGCAGAACTCCGTCCTGCAGGCTTCGTTCGAAATTGAAAATATAATTATTACAAAAAATTATACAATATGCTGCTATAAATTAAATTAAATAAAAAAGGTATTTTGCTTTTAAAATAACAATTAAAAAAAAAACACAAAATTTAAAAAAAATAAAAAAATAAAATTTTATTAAAAAAGGAATAAATAAAATAAGTTCCTACAAATTAAATTAAATAAAAAATTCTTCTTAAAACAACAAAGTCCAAAAATTAAATTACAAAAAACAATTAAAAAATAAAAATAAAATTCTAAAGAATAAATTAAATTAAAAACTTAAAATTATATAAATAAATTAAAAATAAATTATATATATGAATTTATAATTATATAAGTAAAAAACAAACAAAAAAAACTATTCCAACGAAGTGATAACCGTCTACTTTTCGTGAAGTAGGTTAAACAGAGAAAAAACACACAAAAAAATACTGCCGCACGAAGCCTCGAACCTTGGATATCTCGGCCGTTGCGACTGTTGAAGCTGTGGCAACAAAATAATATAGTTAAAAGTGATTTCGGTCAAAACAGCTTTTTGCAATGAAATTGGCCAGGGAGCTTTTTTTGTAAGACTTTCGTGCCAGAATAAACAAAATCTTTCAAACTATTTTGCCTACTGTTCTCAATTGAGCTAAAAAAATTCATAGCCCTGGCTGAAAATGTGCTCTAGAATAAATAAGTTTCTTTAGTTTTCTTGTGTAAATCCATTACGAGTATGCGAGTTGCAAATATTAATCGTTAAGAGTATTTAATTGCGTTTGCCAACTGTAAAAACATGCATACGTATGACTCTCAATACGCCAGCTTAAGAATTAATATTCGCATAATTTATTTTTCTCTTTGATTTTGAACGCTGGCTTTTCTTTTATTTCTCTGCTTGCGGATATTTATTTTATGAAATTTTCCATTGTAGAGTCCTTTAGTGTTCAGCATACATACATATAATGGCTGCGCAAGCTCCAGTGGATACACTGTGTTACATTGTATAGATTTTTAATGCATACATACATACATACATACAACATTTTTAATACTTTAAGTCCGCCGAGTGATCCAGAATTATGCGAAAGAGTGTGCAGATATTACCAATATAGCATACCAACAAGCTCTCGCAGTGTAATATTTACATACATACATACATACATATGTATGTGGCACCTACATACGTTATTTCCATGCGAAAAAGTCTTACTGTGCAAGCGCTCAAAAAGCCACCATAGCACTGGAAAAAGGAAAAACCCAGGATAGGAAGCAGTGGGAAGGGATTATAGAAGAGCAAAAGTGTCATTAAAGGTCATCTGTTCGTGAATTCAATCCCAATTAATTCCCTGTAGCAATAAGACACTACCAAAACCTTGTTCGCTTTCCCGTTCATGTACACTAGGGTAGTCCAAAAATTCACTTGAAAAAGTAAAGCCGGAATTTTAATGCCACCACTCCCTGGGATGGTTCTATACCGAAAAAAATTTACCCCTATTTTTATTTTGAAATTAAAAAATATTTAGGGAGTGCTCAAAGCGCTCAAAGTTTTCCATGTATTTTATATGGGGAAAAAACAATTTTTCATAGAAATGGTAATAAAAAAATCACTAAAAAAACAGAACTTTAAAATTAAAAAAATCACAAAAGCGAAAATTTATAAAAAGAAATGTAGCTCAATTTTTTTATGCTCTACCCCTAATTGATCTTAAAAGATCCTGAACTTTTCAAGGTGTGTTTTTTACGACATGAACTTTTGAACTTTGAAATTTTTTTTCTCCAAAATCAAAATTAAATCCAATTTAAATTTAATTAAAAATGTTTAACACAACTTTGCTTAGAGTTTAGAATACATATTTTTTTCAAAAGTTTAAAAATTAATGCCTTTAAAAATACCTGTTTGGAACTTAGAGGATCTTTTTAGTTGGAGGGATTGTGTAAAACAACTTAACCAAAATTTAAATAAGTTTTTGGTGTAACGATTTTTGAAGTTTAAATTTCAGTGATTTTTTCGATTGCTTTTCAATCTTTTTATTTTATACAGCAACATATATAAGCTTTAAAACGAGAACAGAACCATCTTTTAATTTTTTCCAAAAATAATCTCGCAATGCCCAGAAAACTGTAAATTTTGCATAACTTTCGAAAAACAAAAAATCTTTTTTCCTTTGGCAGAATCTCTTTATATCAACTCAGAAACCAAATTTTACGTTTTGAAATTGAACGTTTTGACTACTTTTCAACATTTTTTGGATTTTGGATTTTATTTTATTACGAATAAAATACTTTTGCATGTCACCTACGAGAATTTCAGCCACAAGAACAATTTGCATCAAAAAATAAATTTCGAAAAAATGCCACATACGATAATTTTGCTACAAAAAGAGGTCACTATTATAAGAGAAAAGGCTTTACCAAAATTCATTCAATTCAAAAATGGTCGGTTCCAAACATTAGTCAATTTGACTTGGAATGGCCCATATGCAAATGTATTTAATGCATATAAGCGCTCTTCCCAGCGACATTAA
>NW_016197261.1:0-2830 GCF_001687245.7 Rhagoletis zephyria | reverse complement strand
GTGCTGTTGTCATCGTTTGGTTTCTCTCATCCGCTTTATGCTCGTTAATGCTTGTACCCAATGATCCTTTTGTTGTGCCTACGTAGCATTTGTTACAACTTTCTGTAACATTCCCCTTGTATTCTATTTGATACACCGCATTATGTTATTGCTCTTTCGGAATTCTGTCTTTTGTTTTTGTGTACAGTTTGCTTATTGTGTTGTGCGGCCTGTGAGCATATATAATGGCTGAATTTCTTTATTCATTCTGAACGTTTGGAATAAACTTTTTTGTTTACTTATTCTTTAGAACGTTCCTGATGATATGTTAACGTATATTTCAAACGTATTCTGTTTATTCCGGCTGTGAAATGGGATTATCCGGAATGTATAAAGAAACGCAGCCAATATTTTCATTCTTTATTGTTCTCCTGAGCGCCTGCATATTCGTTAGCCCTGATACGTAAGTTACTCCAATGTACTTTTTGTTATTAGTTGTGTTGTTTGCCTGAGATTCTTTATTTTGATTTGTTTGTTTACTTTTGTTTATCGTTGTTTCTATTAAATTGTTAACTAGCGCATGCATTAATTGACCGAAAAAATAAAAGTCAAATTTAAACTTTTATATTTGATCGAAAAAATAAAAGTAAATTTTTAAATTTTATTTTTGACCGAAAAAATAAAAGTAAACTTTTAACTGTTATATTTGACCGAATAAATAAAAGTCAAGCTTTAACTTTTATATTTGACTGAAAAAATATCAGTCAAAAATATCGGTTAATTGCTGAAAAAATAGAAAAAAATTAAATCATATAGGATTAACATTCCTTGGCTAACAAGCTGTGCTATATACAAAGTTAAAAAGACCAATTCTTTCCGACTGACTTTTTGAATTTAAATTTTGAAAATAACTATTATTTTCGATCCCTGAAAAAATCTAAAATTTCAACACAATTGCATCAAAGGTTCAAACTTTTTAATCCAAATTAAAAAAAATCCGAGTTTTAAAAATTATTTATTTAACTGGCATTGTTACGCATTTTCTTCTATATACAAAAAAATCAAGAATTCTTTATATGGACGAAATTACAACTCACAGAGTTGCCATCATTAAAAAAAATTTTTGCAGTTTTACTATACGGGTCTCATTTTTAGACCAATTTGTTTTTTACAAAAGCTTTAGTGAATTTCCATTTCGAACCGAGCCGAACTATTTTTTTAGTGGTTATCGGTTCGGTTTTGGCATTTCAAACTAAAAACGGTTGGGTTCGAAGCCCGAAAAAATCTACGGTTCGGTTCAAAAACCGGTTCGATTCAAAACCGGTTTGCAGCCCTGTTCATTTTCCAAATAGGAAGAGGTCATAGTACTATGAATATATGAAAAGCAAAGCAATCTTATTTGTGTATACTTTTTGCGTTTGCTTTGGGAATACTTAAAATACGAGTATTATCGATACTTTTTTGCAAATATAAGTACTGACACCGAGTACTAGTATCGATACTTTTTTAAAAAGTTCTATCACTACACCTTTTCCAAGAGTACTTCAGAAAGCGTAAGATGTACTTCAGAAAACGTAAAATATACTTTAGAAACCGTCAAATGTACTTCAGAAAACGTAGAATGTACTTCAGAATATTCAGTTCATTTTACAACTGACTATTCTGAAGTACATTTGACGCTTTCTGAAGAACATTTTACAGTACCTGGAAATGGTGCAGTTGTTCTCAAGCTTAGTTCTGATATCTTTACATTATAGATATTAAAGAAATATTAATATGGGAGGTCTTTATTAGAGCAACAGAAGCCAAATCAACAGTTTTAGAAATTTTGTCTGTCTGTATGTTGGAATGTTGACACACGCATCAGCCAAAAACTAATGATGATAAAAAAATGCAATATGCGCAAACGCGGGTAGATGTCGAATTGGAACTTTGTTGCGCAAATTGAGCTTTTCCAGTAATTATAGTTTAGAAGTAATAGACACTGATGCTTTGGGTTACTGCATTTCCGAATAGGGGACACTTCTCACTGCTGAATTGCTAGAGTTCCAAACAAAACAATATTAGAGAGGCCATTTTTAAAGAAAGCCTACTGCCATACCTACACAAATGCGTTGGACTGAGCGTTTTCTGACGCCTAGCGTTAATGCCGAAGTGCAATATCTAAACAAAAGCGGCAACGCTACGTCAAATGAAGAAATAACACCAACAATATGCATAGGTTTGTTTGTGTGAACTACGAAAAGTTTCCCCGTTCTCTGCAGCCAACTTCATTTCCTAACGCCCTGTCAAAATCGGATTTTGCAACCGCTAAGCGTTTACGCCGCATTATTTCGGTATGCTTCATACAAATTGTATAGGCATGAGATTTTTTTGACAGCCAGATGGCAGTTACAGGCGAAAATAACTTTTGGAAGGTTGTCACCTGTTTGAAAATTTTAATTTAATTTAATTATTAAATACTAGAAAATACCCGGCGTACTTCGCTGCGCCTTAAAAGTATTTTTTTTGTTACTCCCTCGCACAACATTTGAAAATATTAGTTAATACTGCAGTATATATTTGTATAGTAGGCAAATTTTTTCAAATTAGATAAATATACGGTATTCGAATATTGAATAAATACACGTTTGAGGAAAGGGTGCGAAAGTAGACTCCAGTTATAAGATTATAAACTAAATTTCCAAGAGAAAGTCGCTACTTTACATATTTTCTGATTACCTTCGAAAAGATATTAACTAACACCCACACTCAAAAAAAAATAAACAATGCTTCATAGATCGAAATTTGTTTTTTTAAACGTTACTTCATTAAGCTCTTTAAATATATTTTATAAATGAGGCCATACGAG
>NW_016197260.1:0-2831 GCF_001687245.7 Rhagoletis zephyria | reverse complement strand
TGGGCGGGACGAAGTTCGCCGGGTCTGCTAGTACATTATAAAAATACACTAGCTTATAAAATTTCAGTCGGATATCTCGAAAACTGAAGGACTAGATTGTGTTCAAAGGCCGGACTTGGCTAAATCGACTCAGCTCGACATTCTGATCATTTTGGCAAACATTTATGTTTATGTTTGTAGATATATGTTACGCAAAGTGGGCGCAGTACCGGCTTACATACTTATGTACATTAGACTGCATCACCAAAAAAAGTTGCGGTTTTTCCGCCGGGATTACTAAATTTATTATATTTTAAGACGTCCACCAAAATATTTCGTAAAAATATTAAGATTTAAGTGAGCTGGACCAATTTGAAAATACCTCAAAAAAAAAAGTTTTTCATGAATAAAAATAGTTTCTTAAAGAACTTTTTGAAATAGACCTCTCAGATGACAAATTAGAATAAGCTTAAAAAATCTGCATAAAAATATTTAAAAATCTTTTCAACGGAATCGTAAGAAATAGATTTTTGATGCTGTTTTTATTTTTTTCAAAGTTTGATTTACGAAAAACTTGAATAACTGGGCCAAAAATGTTCTGATTTAGACTCATGGGATCTCAGTAGAAAGGTATTTTCACACCGTTTTTATTTCTGGCCAAAAGAAACGTCATTCGTGTCCCATCTTTTTTTTCGAATACCAAAATATCTTAATTCAACTTTGAATGAGGTTCGTTTCTCCTACTTTTCTCTTCCATCCTTTGAATAAGTTTATTAGCAAATAAATGAAAAGGGTAAGAAAATACCTTGCCAATGACACCTCTTAAGTCTAAATCGGAAGAGTTTAGGTTCAGTTATTCAAGTATTTCTTATACCAATCTTTGAAAAATGTTAAAAATTTTCTTTAAATATTTTTATGCAAATATTTTAAGCTTAAACCGTTTTGTCATTTGAGGGGATTTTTCCAAAAAAATCTTTAAGAAACTATTTTTATTCATAAAAAAACCATTTTTGGAGGTATTTTCAAATCGGTCCAGCTCACTTAAATCTGGCGGACGTCTTAAAATAGAGTAGATTTTATAATTCCAATGGAAAAATAGTACCGATTTTTTTTTTGTATGGGGAGTGATGCAGTCTAATGTACATACTTTGGATGCCTACTTTTACGATCGAAAAAAAACAACCCAAATTCAGAGTATTAACTTTTTCTCGCATGGAGGCGACAGTGTAACGCAATCAAGTTTTGATTTTATAAAAATGCTACCCTGCAATTTTGATTAGTTCATTTCTATTTTTAGAATTTTTAACTCTAAGGCGTGCTTGTCCTTAATTATTTGGTTTTTTTGTTGTTTTTTGGCCTAGTAAATAATATTAAACGATTTTTGTTGAGCTTTTTTGTGGAAAATTATTGTGTAGAAAACCACAATAGTTGGTATAAGTAATATTTTTATTGGGTTGTCTGATTTTGAAAACTTTGCGCAAAGCAAGTTTTTATGATCAAACGAACCTATCTAGGGTGAGTCTTGCTTTATAGCTTACAAAAAAAT
This sequence comes from Rhagoletis zephyria, assembly GCF_001687245.7. Lineage (NCBI taxonomy): Eukaryota > Metazoa > Arthropoda > Insecta > Diptera > Tephritidae > Rhagoletis > Rhagoletis zephyria. The sequence goes on along the minus strand of NW_016197260.1, from coordinate 1,306 downwards.
TGCCTCCGGAATGACGCCAGATTGATCCCCGGGGATACCTGCGGCTAATATCACTTTTGATCTCTTTTATGAAATATACTTTTCCCTTTTGTCCGACCATGTCCTATGAAGAGAATATATTTTCCCTTTTAAAGCTGAGGGGATATTAAAGAGAGTACATAATAGCTTTTAAAGAATAAAAATAAATTTTTCGCCTGTTAAGGCAGTTTCACATGATTGGGCATTTGCCAAAGAATTGGTGCAAATCGCATCCCAATCGTGAGAATGCACAACTGTTTTTCTTTATCCCAATCGCGAAAAACAATTTGTTCAAATTTTTCAATAGAAGTGACTACAAAAAAATTATCGTCCCAAATTTTTTATTTTGTACCAATCGTGTGACACTGCCTTTAGCATAAATCGAAGCTAACCGATCTCCAATAATACCCGTATGAGACTAATTGCAACTAATTAATGCTCAATTGTGCCCCATGGAGACTAATTCTTTTTAGATAATAGTCGCCAAAGTTTTTATAAAAGTTTTCTTACGAACGGTATTCTCCCAAAATGAGTGTCTAGCATCCTCATCAGAAGGTTTTCTTCGGTGTTCCTGAATTATGATGGTGGGAAGCAGCCAAATACAAGGACAAGACTTTCAAAATCCGTAAAATGTGCAAAAAAAAAAACTAAATAAAATACCTAAAATCTCTTAGTATGGAATATCTAAATTTATAAAATATATTTTCATTTCAAATATATCAGTGTTCATATGGAAAAGTAGCTTATGTCGAAAGGCTGGCTTTAGTATAATGCGGCATTCCCTTTACTCTTTAAACGGCAAGGAATTTTTTGATGAGACTTAATAAGAATATTGACTTGCTAGTATCGGAACTACTTCTTGCACGTTTATTTGGCAAAAGTTCTACAACAGCTCAGCGCCAGTGAGTCATTCGCAATCGTATGCTGCGAATGCCGATTTATACTAAAGCCAGCCTTTCGACATAAGCTACTTTTCCATACGAACACAGATATGTAAGTTTATAATTTTACTGCAATCTATGTGCAAGATATGTACACGGCTTTAAAGATCCCCCAAACAAACTTTTCTAATGCAATTACTTTCAAGAAAACATTAAACTTAAGAATCAAAGGACAACAACGGGAGTTTCGCTCCACTACGGAAGCTGTAAAGTATCATAATTAAATCGGATATTTCATTAACCACAATCAAAATCAAACAACTTTGACTAACACCCACACCATCATTAAGGATATGAGACGGGAGCATGCAAAGCACAAGCTTTCCAGAATTAAATTATCAATGACA
>NW_016197259.1:0-2831 GCF_001687245.7 Rhagoletis zephyria | reverse complement strand
TTACGTTTATTTGTTGGAATTTATTTTTTGCTTCGTTGTTGATGTCCGATGAATCCTTGTGGTCGTGCTGAAATGAGTTTGTTTGCGCCGCTGCCTGGCGGATAGTAATAAGGAATTTTCGTTGATTGTTTCAACATATATGTATGTATGTAAATAAGTATATTGTACATACAGGTTAGGTTGGTTTAAGTTAACGCCGCGAGCCGATTACGAAAATTCGATTCCACTTCATATTCCTCTTGACAGCTGATAAAAAAGGATCAGTTGAAACTCCTAGTCTCACCGCATACCAATACCAATCGCACAATGGCCTGGCAGAACCCCCATTACTGGCCCTTGAGAGGTAACGTGTCTTAAAATGCCCCATAAAAACATTTGCTGCAGCAGAGAAACGTCTTCGTTCCCTTTTTAATGTCACAAAAGGACCCGGTTTAACTTAGCCCAATAGCAGTTCGTGCTGCGACAATTCTGTTTGCAATATCCACTGGCGCCGTCTTCCACATACATATGTATGTATCTGTATTAGAGTGGTTCAAAAAAAAATTTTTTTTTGTAAATTCATAAACGCTACCTCAAATTATTGTAATTTGTTATTAAAAAAAAAGAGAAAACTGTTTTTTAATTTGGAAAAAAAAAAATTTTCTTAGAGGTTGCGCTGGACGGTTTTTTATAAAAACGGTGATGTTCTGAATTTTTTTTATTTTCTTGAAATGTTAAAATGCAGCTAAAAATTTTTTTTTTACATATAATTACTCTGGTATTATTGGGGAACATTCCCTTAATTACATACCTGTGTTGGGCAGTTAGAATGGGCCTAGTGCCCGAAAATATGCTCTCGAAAAGAGACTAGTAAAATTAAAACGTTGATACTGAACGATTTACGCGTTGTCATGGGTTGGAACTTGTTACCAGGAGGTCTCTAAGGTTGCTAATTAGGAATCTGAAGTCAGTTTTTTTCAAAATCCAAAATGACGGATCCATAATGGCGANCTCTAAGGTTGCTAATTAGGAATCTGAAGTCAGTTTTTTTCAAAATCCAAAATGACGGATCCATAATGGCGATCCATTTTTTTTTTTATGGTTGGATTTGTTCGAAAACCGGCACTCGAGAGTTTTTGGGTTCGCCGATAACGAATTTGAAGTCAATTTTATTAAATTCAAAATGATTCGCACATACATAGGTACACAAAAATATTAACACAAATTTATACGTAAACATTTGAATTTGTTTACTTTTCTTATACAATCATATTTTGCTGTTTTACCTCCCGCTGGCTGAATAGCCGCACTTGTTGCGTGCCATTGAACTAAGGAAATAAATGAGATTATTATATAAGAGGACGACTAAGTCTATACCTTTTATCGACTTAAGAAGTATTTATTTCTAAACCTCCATAAACCTTTTGTAGCATTCTTCCATTTTTTTTATGCTCCCTTAGTAGTACGATACCTTAAAATAGCCGTCCGTAGCCCAATCCAAAAAATGCTAACAATTTTGCCTATGAAGCAGTTCTCCGCATGCGGAAAAGAGTTTGGCCGCTTCTTGACTTGAGTTCATACGGAAACCGATTTGTGCACTATATGCTAGGCGTTGAAACGGTTCAACTCCTCTGGAGTTTAATTTAATTTTGATCCCAACAAAGTCGCTCACATCGCAGAGAGGTGGACAAAAACTCGTCGAAGTATACCTTGGGCAGGAAACGACAGGCGAACTTGTACCTCGGCGAACGGTACAGGCTCGTATACTCAGGATGAGTAAGGGTCTCCCGCCTGGCTTAATTTGACTTCGAGAGCTTCCAGTCGATGGCCTCCTTCTAGGCCTAATCGTCGAACTATATCGGCAAGGACGCCTCTTTCGGACCAACACATTTTTTTTTACATATATGTAATTCAATATTTAAAACTTATTACTACATAACAATAATGTAGGGAGTACGCCCAGTGGAGCAACCATATTTTATTCGCATTAGTAGAGATCTTTCCTTTTATGTCGCTGAAATGATACTGTATGAGAAGTGAGTGTAGAAATAAGAGGATTTGGATGATCATGAATTGTTTTCGGTGCACCAAGGCGTGATTTTTTTATTTCAGAAGCAACAGTAGGGTTTTAAGGGCCGGGTGTATTTGGGCGTTCACAATCATTTTGAGAGCGTTTGATTGGAACCTTTCGAGGATTTCTTTATTGAATGTTGCTGCAGAGCCCCATAATTATTTATATTCCATATATCTACACCGGGTTTTAAACAGATGATAGAGTAAGTGTTTATTCTCGAGTGAGACTTGAGATTTTGAGTTCAGTAACCTGTGTAGATATCTGAGCTTCATTATCAGTGCTTTGTGTTTGGATACTTGAGTGCAACAGTCGGCTGCTAAGGGGCAAAGGTCGCTTGAAGGGAGCTCACCCTCGACTGGGGTTGTGCCTACATTTTTTTAGCGGAATTGTTAGACAGGGAAACTTCTTTCTTGTGGCCAACGGTAGAGAGGGCGGCACCATATTCAGAGCAGTAGTCAGGGAAAATCCTGGACCACCAACAACTTATAAGAGTATCTACGGGATGGCACTAGGGGAGTTTTAGGCGCATTGTCAGAACCATCGGCCAGGTTCTATTTGGCTTCTTGAATTGCCCTTCATTTCGATTGTGTCTTTTTCAGAAAATCCAAATCAAACATCAATGCCATTGTGAATTCTAAAACTAACCTCAAGATTCTACTCCAATATTTCTAAGCAGGCACAAGTGTCTACATACATACATACATTGCCCAGCCGAAAATGCTCTGCTGATATGCAGCGCTTGCGAGTCACCTCGTTACAACAATTCACACTGGGGACG
>NW_016197256.1:0-2832 GCF_001687245.7 Rhagoletis zephyria | reverse complement strand
AAACCAAACACCAGTTATAGTAATTATTTTGTGTTTTACGCTTATAAAAAGCACATAATATAAAAAAATGTTATTAGTAATACATAAACTGGGAACTTTTACAAACCCAGTTTGTAAAACGTTTGTTGGTATAGATCTTAATGAAAATGCACACCAAATTGCTCAGATTGATGACGAAACCCGACTTAGCCATACCGGATTAACTTGCTTTGTGTGCACAGGGAAATTCCAGCATAACTTAATTAATCACCAAACCTACTTGATCAAATTAAGAGTTAATGATTAAAAATTAATTTTTTAATCAAATTCGGACAAACTAGACAACTTAATCAGATTTTATTTTTAACTGGATTAACGATTCATGTTTAAAATTAATTAAACGTAATCGCAACCAGCGATTAACGATTAAAGAAATGTTATCATTAATCGTACAGTTGATTGCAACTAATTAATTTTAATCGTCAAACGCGATTAAATTTTAATCGTTAATCAGATTAACAGTTTGCCAACACTGTGTGAAATCATACTCATATTCACGGAGAAAAATGGACGTTTTTGGAAATGAGGCGTAGCACCTCCCATACTGACTGAAAGTTTCATATTGTATATCTCTTCAAATGTTTGGGGTAAAGTACTCAATCTGGTATGGAAATACATATGTATGTGAAACTAATACCATACTTATGGTGAAAAATTAGAGTTATTGGAAAAGGTGGTGTGGCAACTCCTATGCAAATTTATTTTTCTATGCTGCATATCTCTGGAGGTGTTTATTGCAGAGGACTGGAACTTGGCACAGAGATGTGTATACAAAATTAATTCCATACTCAAGGAGAAAAAATTGCGTTATTCGAAAAGGGGACATGGTTCCTCCCGTACAAATTTAGTGTTTTATACTGCATATCTCTAGAGGTGTTCATGGTGGAGTACAGGGACTTGGTACTGGGGTATGTAAAATCAATTCTAAATTCATGGAAGAAGATTAGGGTTATAAGAAAAAGGGACGTGGCGCTTCCAGTACAAATCTACTTTTTCTTGCCACATATCCCTGGAAGTGTTTGTGGAAGAATCCTGGAACTTGGTATGGAGTTGTGTATACAAAATGTATCAATTGCTCATGGGAAAAAATGTGAGTTATTAAAAAAGGAGGCATGTCGCCTCCCATACATACAAAAACTTCTTAATACATATCTCTGGAAGGATAGAAAATCTCTGGAAGTATTTTAAATTTGTTATGGAGATTTATTTTATAAGTGCCGTACTGACAGAATAAATTTCATTTAATGGAAAAGGGAGAGCCGGGTTCGGCCTTATAATCTAAAGCTCTCTTGAGGCATTTGCTACAGTAATGAGAAGTGGTATTTTATCAAGGCCAGGTTACTAAATTTGAGTTGGAAATATTAGAACATGTCGTGGCACCTCCAAGAATGTTACACGTTCATGTGACGTATACCTGGAACCATTTTAAGGTAAACTTAGAGGGACTGATAGCTTTCGTATGCCTGGCGCGCAGACGAGATTTTATAATTTCATAGTTTTAAACGGCCTAAATACCTTAACTCACTTAGAAAATAACGAGCTATAATGAAATGGCCACAGAAATAAAATATAACATCATTAAATTATTTTTCATATTTGTATAAAAACGTAGGGTGAAACCCGCGGGTATAAGCTAGTATATGTATAAATGTTGCAAGCGTGCTTCCCGTAACTACATCCATTCGTACATATGTACATATGTTTGTATGTATATATTTATGATGAAGCAAACGGGCTTCCTTGATGTACTGATGGGCATATGTATACATATGTACTTATGGACAGCAATGTTTTCATGTATGTAAGTACATATGTTTGAGTGGTTGTATATAAGTTAAGTTATTTTATTAAATAACGGATTTTTAAAAAAGTGTGTGGACTCGCGTCCACCACGTCTTTATTAATTGAGTCTAAACTTAGAACTAAATACAATTGGTTTTTTAACATTAAATTAAACCTACTATCGGCCATCAGTCACGTTGCACTTGCATATGCACTATTTCCGAATATTGCCCAATCGTTGTTGTGCCAATTATTATTGCTGATCGAATAACAAATTGGTTAATGCGGTGTCAGCAATTGTGTGGATGCGCGTGTGGAGTTGCTGACCGTTGGTAGAAGTCAATTCTGCAGAGCTGTTGTCAACTGTTGCGTTAACTCTTCCCCCTTTAAATATGATCGTCCTCGATCATTAGTAGAATGGTAAGTTGTTGAGATTTACGTATGTTGGAATGTGGTTTGTTTCGCTTGACGGATTGACTTCCAGGCTTGTGCTGGGCTTCACTATTTCTTTTCCCACATATTGGATTTTCACGGATCGTTTCCTTAGGAACTATGATTATTAAGAATGCTGCCGTAGTTAGACTTCCGACAGAGAAGGTTGCCTTTTTGAGGGAATTTATTCGATGGGTATTGTTGATATGCAGGTCCTTCAAGGCTTCTAGGGAAATTATTTCTATGTGGTCCTTTTCCAACGGGATTGGCTCTAGTATTGCAGGGATAGTTTCGATTGGCTTTATTTCAATATTGCTGAATGTTTGACTGTTGATTTTAATTGTTGAATTGTAGAATATTATCACGTGCGTTCCGTTTACTTCTTGGGATGTCTCGTCGGCTTCTAGTTTGCCGTTGAACTGGTTTAGCAATATTACTCCTGGTTTTATTTCTTCTAGCGTAGGGACGTGATGGCCGTTGGTTGTCGAACATTTTGAGTTTAAACTATTAATTATCCTAGTTACACATAAATTTTTACTTAAATCTACCAAATGAGTTTCCTTGCAAATTGTTACATCA
>NW_016197255.1:0-2832 GCF_001687245.7 Rhagoletis zephyria | reverse complement strand
AAGATAAAGATAAAGATAAAGATAAAGATAAAGATAAAGATAAGGAAAACAATAAATTGCGTGAAGTATGTGAAGTTTTCAGTACAGACACAACGCATTTAAGCGAGGTTGCCTCGTGGACTTAGAGCCTCCGCACACTGCAGACTTTANAAGATAAAGATAAAGATAATGATAATGATAATGATAATGATAATGATAATGATAATGATAATGATAATGATAATGATAACGATAATGATAATGATAATAATGATAAAGATAAAGATAAGGAAAACAATAAATTGCGTGAAGTATGTGAAGTTTTCAGTACAGACACAACGCATTTATGCGAGGTTGCCGCGTGGACTTAGAGCCTCCGCACACTGCAGACTTTATCGGCTGCCGATTTAGTTGGGCTTGCTAGTCTTACACTGCAGACTTTATCGGCTGCCGATTTAGTTGGGCTTGCTAGTCTTACGCGATTAAGTTAGTGTAGTGTGGGCACCTCCATACACCTTTATGTATTTTAGGCGAGCGTGAACAATACTTAAAAAACTATTGTACAAAGATTTAATTATTGCAAAAACAATTGTTTATAACAAATACACGTTGGTGTTTTTTTATGATACAATGTAAATCATTATCTATAAAGATGCCAAATTTCATACCGCTGTCTTTTGTAGTTTAGAAAAAATTAATTTTTCGACTTTTTTCCTACTTTCAAATATATAGCTTTCAACAACTTATGCAAATTTATTTATTTGGCTTATAGTTAATTGGTACATATTTATAAGGCCTCCTTTTCTGCATAAACAGCCGCAGTTTAATTATAAGTACTTAACATAACATAATTTTTTTTTAATAATCCGTGACTTGGCGAAATTTTCGCTGTACACTTCACGTGGCCGCACTCAGTTTACTATAATCGGTAAAAAAATTTCGTTTGTCATCCCTTCACTTTTGCTCCATAGTGTATAGCGCGCCTTCGTTTCCACATAGTTAGGAATACTAAAAACTTTGAGCGCCTGCCAACTAGTTACAACTCTTTACGATATTTTTCAATATCAACGAGCACAAAGTTTGAAACTTTGCTTGGTTTTTAACTGCCTGAGGGTGGCGATGGCGTCTGTGCTGGTGCGATTGCTTACTCTTGCGGTGGCATCGTGCGAGTATTAGTTGGCAGCAATCTGTTATACTAATGGTNTAGTTACAACTCTTTACGATATTTTTCAATATCAACGAGCACAAAGTTTGGAAACTTTGCTTGGTTTTTAAATGCCTGAGGGTGGCGATGGCGTCTGTGCTGGTGCGATTGCTTACTCTTGCGGTGGCATGGTGCTAGTATTTGTTGGCAGCAATCTAGAGAACATGTTATACTAATGGCAAAGTGAATTTTAAATTATGCGCAGCGAAAATTTGCATAAATATTTCATAAGTGAAATATTTATCGCAGCCGCAGTAGAATTGATTGCTAACTTGATTGCCACCTTGTTTGTTATCTTTCAAAAGTAGCAACCGCAGAAGTACAACGCTTTGATTTTTTTGCGGTGCTGCTGTCATGCCTGCTTGCTTACAACTACAATAGGGGTATTCACGATCTGGTACATACTGTCTAGCATGGTGCATAGATAGCACAAGTAGCATTATTGGCTAATTTTGTTGTTGTTTCATGTTTATGCATCATGCTAGACAGCATGCACCGTATCGTGAATACCCCTAATGTATGTTTGCATGCATGTATTTCGATGCATAAAGTTTACGTAAAATTTAAAAGTACATTTAAATGATGCTTTGAAAGCTTTTACTTTTGCATAGTTCTCTTTTTGTTTTGTCACGTGCTGTTTTTCTTCTTTTCTTCGCTTTTTCGCGTAATTGTTTTTGCTGCTTTTTTGCGCAACGAGACACCGGAAAAGACAACCAACACCATTGTTTTTGCGGTTGTTTGAGGCGAGAAAACAATACAATGCTGACAAATTTTTGTGTGCTCATTCATAGCTTCAAACTTAAGTATGTACATTTATATATTATTGTTCGTAGTTGGAAGCTGCATGGAAATGCACTACTTTGTGGCGATGGTTTTTTATTTATAAAAAAAAAAAAACATTGTGAAAAACGAAACGCTGCAATCGGTAGCTGGCGTGTGTTTCAATCTTTTTGTTTTGCTTGTGCTACATTTCGGGCTTTTTACTTTCATTTTTTCCTTTTCCATATTCGCGTTTTGTTTGTTATTTCTTTATGTTGTTATTGTAATTCTCACTTTATTATTTAGAACACTTGTTTAAATAAAAGGCTTATGCTTCCACTAGACGCACAGTGTATCATTTCAGTATTCTAGAAAAGATTAATTCCATTATTTTATGTCGCCAAATTTGAAAACAACGTCAAGAATGTTTTCCGAAATGCCTGATAAAGACGAAACAATAACAACTAAAAAATTTTAATCAAAGTGTATGGCGGGACGGGGTTTGGTTTGGAAAATTACCGAGCACAATAATATTTAAACTTGTATATTTGAAACTGAATCTCAATGCTTATTTTGTCGGTGTTATGTGATTTATGCAACAATTACTAAAATACCATTTTGGTCTTATTTGCTTGGGTATGTTCTTTTTAATGAATATAAATTTTTGGGATTTTAGTAAACTAGGACTGAGTATTTCATGTTAAAGTAAAAGGATGTTAACTTAAATTTATTTTTAGCAATTTATTAATTTCATTAGACCCGCAAACTCGTTATCCGCCACTATTCGATAAAGTATGTATCTCAGTTTATTTGCCACTCCTCTTAGACTTTAAGCAACATTATTTTAGCTGCTGGAAAGTGCAGGTTTTGATGAAATTTTTTTTTTTCTG